>NC_046976.1:10875884-11038384 GCF_009769545.1 Cyclopterus lumpus | reverse complement strand
GGCCCACTGCGCACCGCAGGGCTCTCATGGCCGCTCCCCGGTTGGGGCATTGATTCCGTTTGGCGGCCCGGTGGTTCCGGTTGGCTTCACGCCTCGACTACCTACACCTTTACAGGTCAGCCCCGGTCCTCTGCTGTGATTGGCTGAGTCACGGACAGGCGGTCCCACCTGTGCTACGTAACAGACATTAATATTTATGCACTACTCGTACTGTAACCTACTTGTGTCGCCTAGCAACCGTGCATATTTGCTGCTCAAGGACACGAGGCTGACAAGAGCGTTTAATCAGTGTTTAAATAATAAGTGTCTAAAGGCGCCATCTGTATGGAAAGGATGTAAAACCACCAACACATTTAAACTGAAACCTGCCCATGGTTTAACTGGTGTGGCACGTCAGAAGGAACTGGTTCTGGTGTTCAAACTGGGACCATGAGAGCTGGAAGACCCCGGAAGAAAGCTAGAATTGGATCTCGCAAATTATTTAATCAAACGATAAGGCTAAAATGTTTTTTGATGTTACACCAATTAAACATGTGATTAATATCTGAGAGGAAAGAGACACTTGTCCCCATTTCCACCGACAACTTTAAAGCCTATCTCAAATCTGTGTGGTCATTGCCAAGTTAATCTTAGTTAATAATACTTCACATTTATATAGCGCTTTTCTAGACACTCTTTACATAAAGCATAGACAAACGGAACAAAATGGACCCAACATGAGGTTGTATATTCCCATACATCTTGGCAATTAAATTTCTAGTTACCCACTCATTGATTGGTAATTTTAGGTCCTAAAACGTTTTCTTTATTTTAATTGGAATTGTTGAGCACATCTCAGGTAAATACATTATTTAAAGTGGTGCTTTTGTTTTGATTCTTTGTGGTGGGAATCAACTAATGCCAAACAATAGAGGCCAGTGCCCCCCCTGAGGCACTTTCAGCCTGTTGATACTCCATAAAACTGCCTAATCGGCCGAGGTATTAAAGCCTTTCAGTTGGTTTAAAATCATTTGAGGTAATGTACCATCACTTCCTCAGGGTTTATTACACTTTAAGAAAACAAAAAAGGCATGGGCTTCCTGCCACCAGCATCACACCCAACCTGTTATTCAAAGTAACATTCCAAGTGTTTTCGCTTATGCTCCAAACAAAAGCTGGACAAGTAAGGGCAGAAATATCCCCTCCGGTCTTCTTGATACAAACAAGATCATAAGCGGTAAGGTGCGTTTTAATAGACACACGGCAGTTAAGTCGGATGAACTCTTGTTACAAACCTTGAGGTAATTACGCATGTCAAACTTCTATAGTCCCATTACATTTCTAGTTCCTGTGCTAAGATACCAGCCTTATTAATTCAGAAACTAAGGCAAGCTCCACGGCAGCCTCTCTGACTCATGCTGTGTGTACTCATCACTGCAGAACCATTCATGCAGATGGCTGGAATAGAAACTGTGGCACAGATCATAATCTTCTTTTATAATAGACACTTAAGATAAGAAAACAATAGTTTGTCTGCTGCGTTCCTTTGCCTTATGCGAGCGTATCAAAACATACAATGAAGCAGACTTGAGACGGTTACATTTTCAAAGTTTTTTTGTTCAGTTTGGTTTCAAAATAAAGATCACACAATTGTTTAGAGACAATCTACAACAGGAGTTACAAAAAATAGTTGCCCAGGCAATAAGCATACACAGGTTCTGTTAACTATACACATATGGTTACAGGTGTGCTCGTAGTAAATATACACAAGGCTGCTCCAAATGTACACCGCACTGTGGCGGGCTGCCTCTCACCCAAAAGGACATGGACAGTATGATACAGCACTAGAGAAATGCCAAAAAACACAAGAATCTTCTCTGTACAATCCATGGGTTTACCCCTCTGAAAACAGTCATGAATAATAGAGGATTTGGGGGGTGGGGGTAAATGAGTAAAAGTTATTTCTCCCACCCAGCCAGCATACCCATGACACATTTCATGGGGTAAAGCATTCCTATAAAAAGATCTTTTAAAAAAAAAAAAAAAAAAAAGTCAAAAACAAAACAAAAAACCTTCAACATAAACCAGAAGACACCACTAAGTCTAACAGAACATGTCCAATTGGGAGTCAGTGGGAGGTCGACGTCTTAAGTTAAGCAGTGACAAGATAAAGATAAAACCAAGCGTGGCGAATCTTTGTACAAGTACTACGCTGTATAGAAAGGGCTTTTCAAAACAAAAATTTGATATTACAATTTACAATATACAACAACTCATATGTCACAACCAAGGAGGTGAGAATATACACTGAAATGCACAGGGGTTTTTTTCTAAGATTTTTTTCAGTGAGCTTTTTTCTTTTTCTTCTCATACCAAAAAGGGTGGTAAAGCACTTTTACATTACAAGGGTTTACAAATGTACAATTATACAGTCAGAAGTATGTGGTCACTACTAGGATACATTATAGATACAGATTCAACATCAAAAACCAGAAAAACTACAAAGTTTTATATATATATTTATATATATATATATGCAAAGGTCTACACCAAGTATACACGTTATATTTATAGAAGCAAGACCAGAAAACGAATCTCCCATGCTAAATGATCTGTCTGCTGGTTAGCTGTGTGTATGTGTGTGTGTGTATATTCATCTATGATTCTGTGACGTCTGACAAATTAAATACTCTTTCCATCTAATAGTGGTGAACAGGATGGGAGGAGGAAGGGACACTAGGATTGTGTGTGCAGCAGTAGCAAAAGGTGAAATGATTTGAGTTTATCAGAAAAGAGGAAATTAAAGAAAACAAAAACAGGAGGGAGTGGAGCGATGAGCGGAACAGGCCTCACCTCTCTCTATTCCCTGCCCTCCTCCCCTCACTCCCCCAATTCAGTGGGCCTGGGCACAGGTGGGGGAGGGGCAACACTATCTGACAAAAACTAAGGCTGCCTGTAGCAACAGGCTCCTCCCAAAGGGTTGTCATGGAAACAAGGGTGAGGGGTACTCAATGTCCTCGTGAGCAGGATTTGAAGGGGGAAAGAGGCCGTGATGCCCCCTGAAGGTCAGACAGGGACAGTAGGGTGGGGCTGGTAGACATGACAGCTCAAGGAGGATGAGGTGAAGAGCGGGGGAGGGGCAGGTCAGAGGGCAGACAAGGATTTCAGGCTGGAACGGAGGGGGAAAAATAATAATCGGTTTACATGATGCCATTGGGAGGGCCACAGAGAGGACCCAGGTCAACACCATTCTTCATGTAGTATTTCTCCAGCTTGGCCAGGATGTGTTTTCCATACGTGTACTTCCTCAGGGTGGAAATATGAGGCCGGATCTGTACGTAGACAAAAACACATGTTCAAATTTAATATGGACGGTGTGCACTTCCAACACACCCTCCTTTAGCATTCCCCAACTACAATAGAAAATCACCCATCTATTTGGGAATCAATGAGCCCTTGTATTTATCTCGGCTTCTGTGTCGTTGCCTAGGGAACCATTGAATGCAGTGACCGTGTTAAGATTTATTGACATGCAGTTAAGTGAAGGGTTGGGATTATGGGTTGACAAGAGATGTGCTTTCCACCTACCTTGTGCATTACGATCTTGCGCTGAGTGGGCTCAGCCACGTCGATCATCTTCTGCACCACGTAGTTGGCGTACTGGTCCTTCATCATGGTGTATAAGGCACTGTGGGGGCCCTCAGTCAGGCTGCACACCTCATCTATCAGCACGGCCCGTTCTGCCCGTGACGCATGGGTCACACACTTCTCCACCACATTACTAAAGACAGGAGGGGAGGGGTGAACATAACGTTATGGCGCATTTAAAAAGGAGAGAGAAGGAAAAAAAATAAAAAAAAATAGCGAAACAGAAGAAACAGGTTTTCTGGGTGGGAACTTAAAACTGAAACCTTGTGTTAGTTCTAGAAGTTACCTGGCAAACTTGTGCTGGCTGAGTCCCAGTACATTGCCTCTGATTTCAGCGACTATCTTGCTCTTATCTTCAGCTCGGCCATGCTCCAAAACGTGCTGGATCACATAGTTGCCGTACTGGTCCTAAATAAAACAAATCACAGACACATTTACTCAAACGTGAGGACACCAGCTGGTGCTTCTGACGTCACACAAACACGCAGCCAACTTCAAAAACCTAGACTGAGAGACGTTTTATTGAAGCACAATTGTGTTTTCCAGCCTAGAGACAGTTGAGAGGAGGAAGAGAGACAGCAGTGAGTGCTAGTTTGTGTGTGTTACCTGCACCAGCTGCTCCGTGTGTTGATGGAGCTCCTCCAGTATAGGCAGCGTCTGTTCAGGAAGGCAGTGTTCGAGAATGCGCTGAATGACTCGGCAGCCATAAGGGTGAGTAGAGAGGGCAAAGACCTAAGAGACACATCATTTCATGTTACTTTATCATGTCATACACAAAGTGGTCCTGGAGCTCGGTGAGTTGAACACGGCCCTAATTTACCTAGGTTCAAATCGCCTTCCTTGAGGCACAGAAAGTCTCTGGGATTGAAGCACCGAATGATCATAGGCATACTTTCACACACCCTGCAGGGAAGGCGAAGGCACATTCCTGACATGCTTTCAGCTACACATACAAATCTAAACCATAGTGTAGAAAACATGCAGTTACGTAACATGCAAATCTGGGAGAAGCAAAGAACTCTGTAAGATTTACTGTCAGAGCCTCCAAAGTGACTCCTCAAAACTGAATTAGCATCAAACAGGCCAATTGCATGGACACAACATCTTTCTTTTAAAACATTATTCTAATGTGACATTTAGCTGGCAGATAGAAGATGGCTGCTGCCACTGGGCTGAGGTTTCTGTTGCCGTGGCAACGTACCCTGTCCCGGGAGAGGACCGAGTAAGTATGTCTATGTATTTTGGCGGTGACAATATGCTTGCTGCCTCAAGGCAGCGTCAGTTTATGTGTGGAGACAAGAAATGTATGCGTGTATGGATGCCAGCCAAGCACCGGCAGGCTTCAGTGATTGAATGTGGAAATATTTTCAGAGTGCGCGCTCACAGACGGGACCCACCTGTCCCTTAAAGGCATCTATGATGAAGTGCAGCGCATGAGGCTGAACGCACTCGATGCATTTCTGCACCACGTGGTTACCGTTCTGGTCCTTCACACACTTCAAAACATGGCCGTCCAGCTCCCGAACCATCTCACTCTGCAGGGAGGACAGAGGCAAAGGAAGAGATGGTATGTGGAGAGAGACATGTAATCGTTTGTGAAGTATTGCCTGAAAGCATTTTCCAAACTCCATTTTTCACAGTGTCTTATTGCCCAACAAATAAAACTGGGATTGAACAGTTGCCCTGGAGATTCTATTGAGGTCCATTACGGAGAGATGGATACCCTTCTCACACTCACACACACACACACACACTTATTACCCCGAAACCACTCAATTTAAGCACAATTCGTCCTGTTGATATTCAGCTACATTTATCTTAACACCTGCAGTTCAACATTTGCATATAAACTGTGGTATCATTAGCCTCATTCATCGTTGATGACGGAGTTCCTGCAAGGAACCTGCTGCTACACGAGGCAGCTCCAACATAAAACCCATAATGTAGATGAGAAATGAGGAGCATACCTCGTTATTCTGCTATATAAAACAGGAATTAGTGATCCATGAGCAATGCAACCTCATTCATGACTGAATTATGAGCACATGGACAGTCGTCATGTTTTAAAATGAATTACATTTAAAAGAATATTTTTTTTCTCTACACAATCACAGCAGGGTTATGGCAGGAAAGTTTCAATAAAGGTTGTTGTAGTACAAAAAGGTACCGTTTCTATTGTTTATACAGTGCAATGAGAACTGGCGTACTTACAATGACCTGCTGATCAGAGGGGATAAACTCCAGAGCTTTCTGAATGACCCTGCAGCCGTACATCTGCAGGGCCAGAGACAGTACATGACCTCGGATCCTCTCTGCCAGAGCCAGCTTCTGGTCCAGGCTGCCAAACTGAAACAAACACAGAATATAAGCTTGTAAATCCTCTAATCCATTTGATAAAACACAACAACACCACAAATATTACACAGCCACAGAGACCACAAAAGGACATGAAAATCAGGTGCAGTTCTAGAATCCTCATGAATTCAATCTTAGTTAAATCATCGTACACTGATTATCTGACTTCTCTCACACTCATACACACCTCAAAGAACTTCTGGATGACGTAATTTCCAAAGACATCCACCATTAGCTGGTAGGCTGCCTGCAATATCTCACTGAAGACGAGCTGGCGCTCCGCTGAACTGGCTCGTTCCAATTTCAACTGGATAAACCTGTTGGACACAGAGAGGATAAACATTATTATTAACCAAAGTTTTGTTGATCTTTGTTTCATTTTCTGGTCGTTTGCAATTTATAAAAGCCTCATGAATATATACATGAAAGTATACAGCTTACTTAAAGTGCATACACAAAGTTTGAATGAACTTGAAGACAAAGACTAATAAACACAGCAGACAGTGACAGAGCAATACAGTGAAACAGATCTACAAGGACAGAGCTGCTTCTAAATCTTTAACCTGAGGGAATAGGAGATGAAATTCAGAGAGGAAAAAGACCAGGAGAAGAAACCAAGTAGCCTGTGAGGTGAAGGATGCCAGACAAAAAGCAGAGATAAAAAGGACAGTGATGTTGAGGAGACTGTAGAATGAAAATGTCTGGAATGTGCAGACTGAACGTCATGGTGTATTAATAGATAATTTTAGTGGAAAACTACATCTGCATTTGAGGCAGGGCTGGTTCAACCCAGGCAGCCCCAGAAACCAGGACCCCAGAGCTGTCTGTACATCAGTTTAGACTGACTCAGCTGGAGGACCCATATTGACGAGTACATAATTAACACAGATTTAGGGTCTATAGCGAGTTGAGCAGAAGTTCATATGTTTCCATGCAGTCTTGGAGTGTATTAATTATTATAGATGTGGGATAACACCCTGGTGTACAGTTGAAATCACAGATCGCTCCACTGGAACACACTGCTATGAAAAGGATTCACCCCTCCAACCTATCAATGAGAAGTTTATTACCACACAGAAAATAGTGTGCGATCCAACTAACATCTCTACCAAGAGTTACAGCTCTTACCCTCTGGTAAAAGATTCAGGGTCCCCAGAGCAGGCTGAACCATTCAGCTGAAAGATTCATTCTTGCCTGTGTCCTTTAAGATTCTCAATTATATTGTGTGGATGTGCAAACGGTTACAAGAAAGCTGTGTGTTTTATGTTTTTATCTTCAGTGGAACTGCAGGACGGATGGGGACAATAAAAGGGTATCTTACCTGAACATATCAATGACACAGAACAGACAACCTAAATATCTATTTCTAGGTTGAAGTAAAATTGTGCATGTGTTTACCTGCTGCCGTGCTGGTCCTGACTGAACTCCATGATGTGACCTGCAATGTCTCTGAGCTGCAGGTTGGGGTAGCGGTTGTTCCTGAAGTCCTCTAGCAGGCGGCTCCGGCCTGACGGCATCACGTCAGACATGCCGTAGCGTAGCCGTGACGAAGGGAACAGCTGACTGCTGGGCGAAAAGAGGGAGGAGCCTGAGCTGGCAGCGCTGCGGTACTTTGCCTCTGCTCCTGGAGCTGCAGAGATGAAACGCCCACTGCCATTGGTCAGGCCTCCTGTGGAGTCACAGAAAAGGGAGGAGATTGTCACGGGCACGGTTGAAACTCAGAGTTAAACAGTAAAATAGTGCTAAGACTCAAGACAACCTCGTGGATCAGCGGAAACAACAATAAGCCCGAACCAAAAAGCCACATCCATAAGCAGCACAGAAACAAAGCACTGGATGGCAGCACTGCCACAAATATATTAAGCAGGCCAACACTAAGAATTATTATCCCTTAACTGTTTTCAACTGCATTAAATTGTGTTGTAGACGTTTTAATGACATCGATTCCAACCAATGTATTTAAAAGTAAATGCGTTGTAAACACACAAAAACCTGGAACCGACTTCAAGCAAGCTCCAATAGGTGGTAGCTAAACTCATTGTCTAAGGTTTTGTTTCTGGTTGAGGGGCATGATTTGTAACCTGGTGATGTATACAAATATTCCAGTTAGGATATGTACACAGTGTAGTTGAGGATATCAGTGCTCAGTTCCCTCCTTTCAAAAGCTGCTATTTACTGCAGTTCCCATCTGTACAGTAATACATCTACAAAGGCTTTGACAAATCGAGGTTATCAGTCGAACAGTCATTATGAAGCCTCAACTTGGCACCGTCAGTTTGTTTGATTGTTGTTTAATCACAGGCGTTACACTTCACGCTGCCAACCACCAATCATGGAAAAACACACAACACATAGGAAACAAGTGTGTCAGAAATTAATCCCTTAAAATATGCTGCTTAAGCGTTGTCACAATTTAGTCTTTGGGACACATTTAGTAACACTTGTTTAAAAACAGAGTGTAAATGTTTACATCTAATCGCTTACATTAAATTTAGCTGACGCTTTTATCCAAAGACTTGCACGCAAATACACCGTAGAACAGCTACGGGGAGAAATTAGGGGTTAAGTGTCTTGCTCAACACATCGACTAGGACTAGCAGAGCCGGGGATCGAACCGCCGATCCTCTGATTGAAAGACGGAACTGCTAACCACTGATCCAGTGGCCCACATCTTATGTAAATAAATTCCTTTGTTTGGAGGCTACACCAGAGCTTCGACAAAGCACCATTAAAGAGTAGCAATTCCAGTGGCATTATTGTGAAACAAAACACAATCAATGACCTCGTTAACCTTAACTGAATCAAAGACACTTACCAAGATTCAGGTTGGAGGAGGAGCTGTGATTAGATAGGGAGGGCGGGGGTGTGAGGGAATGGGAGGGGCCCTGGTTGGGTAGGGGCATGCCCACAGGACCAGGGGAAGGACTAAAACCCAAGGTGCCATTATAGAAGCCTCCATGTCCAATCGGGGTGAGGCTGGAGGGTGTGCGTTTGTACAGCTCACTGTTGCCCGTCAGGGAGTCCCGCCTGGAACCGCTGCCACCACTTGAGTTGGCCACTAGAGGGAGACAACGATGTACAATAGATCAGTGAAATGTTAACCATTAACAGTTTATTTTTGTGCAAACCATTATCAAAAACTATAAAAGAAACACCAAACAACTGACCGCTTTGATAAGACTCCAGCAGTAGACTCCGTGGGAAAGGTGTAGTCCTACCTGCAGTGCCGAAGCCTCCAAGCGTGGCCCCCAGTGTGGCACCGAGGGAGGAGGAGGCCTGCTGGCTGAAGCCCAAAGAGGCAGACCCTGGTCCTGGCTGACCAGAGCCTTGTGAGAAAAGGGAGGAACTCTGGGAGGAGGAGCTGAGGGAGGAAGATCCGTAAAAGGAGCTTCCTCCCAGAGCCCCACCGGGGCCACCCTGCTGCTGAGGCTGCTGGGACGTCATGGCACGAAAGGAACCGTTGGCCCCACCGCCCAGACCACCGTTGGCACCACTTGCGGAGGCTGCTGCTGCTGCAACTGGAGGGAGTGAGACAAGAAGTGATTATACAGGTTTCCCTTCTGTCCTTTCCAACAACTCTTGAGTAATTATACATGCATATTACCATACATATACACACATAGAGAACATGTACAAGACTGTGCAATCCGTTTATTTTGTGTGCATGAGATCCTTGTTTGTCCTGTTGGCAGTAGGGAACATCAGAGACAGGCCAAACCTTGAAGGCTCTACGTGCATTGCCGTCTTACCTGCTTGTGCTGCGGAAGGAGATATAATGACAGAGCCTGGGGCCATGAGGCGGACAGGGCCACTCCGAGCTCCAGTGTTGACCACAAGGGCCCCTGTCTGATCATAGTAGGCTGCAGGAGCCAGGACTGGGTAGCCTGAGAAAGATACAACGGCAAATGATTATTCAGAGTACACCTAAATTGATTTGAGCATATCCTTTCCTTCATGTAGCAATGTGTGTTTGTGGGTGTTTTCAGCTGTCACTAATGGAACAGTTTTACAATGAAGATATCTGGAAATCGTGCTGTAATGGCAAATGCAACTGGATTTGTTGAGAGTTTTGCAGAGTGACACTTACCCGGGACTCCTGCTGCTAATCCCTGCCCAAAGGCAAGGGCTGAGTTGACTGCTGCTGCTGCAACCATCTGGTCATTCTGCTGACCCTGCTGACCCTGGCTGGGGGTCAAAGGTCGTTGGTTGCCCCCGGCTCGCATCACCTTAATAAAAAGAAAAAATTAGACATTTGAATTGTCATCAATATGCAAATTAACTTTCTATTATGTTCACATGCTCTTCTAGTTCATTTCTAAAACAATGTGCCCACACAGAGACCATGGCGGCATGTAATAAATAGCCAGGATGAGCACATATTCCTTTTATTAGCAGAATCATGAGCTAAGCAGGAGTAAATAAACAGCAGTTGGATGAAACATTTCCGGCTTATTGATTTATGATCTTTACGGGATGCAAAGTGTTTTCTGCTTACAGACCCAAGTCGAGCAGCAGTCAGACTGAATGAAAATCTGAATTGACACATAAGGAGAGATCTGACCGAAAAAACTTGAGCCAATGAGAATCAGCATGCTATTTTTTTGGCAAGCAGCCAACTGACCTGCTGTTGGTTCTGCTGGCCCTGGTTGGCCACCTGCTGATTGGCCGAGTTGTTGGCTGCAGCAGCCTGCTGCTGGAAAAGGTTGGCAGGGTAGACCCCCCAGGGGGTCACACCGTAGTACTGGGGAGGCATCACTGCCGGACCTGGCCCAAACAAATATGGAAAATACAGGTGATATGGGATGACTTTGTCTGTGTTCATGCATGTCCTTATTGTGGGAAATTCATTAACATGGAGCACAAGGTCCATTTCAAAATACTGGTCTCACCGAGTGTAGCGGCTGCTGCTAGTCCAGCTGCGTAGGGGTCGGTCCCTGGTGGAGCAGCACTGATGATGTAAGGATTGGGCACAAATGCTGGGGCCAGACCTGAGAACACATGGAGGGTAAAAAGGTGAACCGGGGGCAAAAGGTGGAAAACCCATGGAATAAAGTCATAGAAACACAAAGAATAAAGTTTAAAACACATGATAACCACTCCAGGATATACTCTACCAACACTGTAATTAAGATTCTAATTAAAATTAATGTATCCAGATTTCTTTGTTGAGCACATGTTTCTGAAAGATTCTTTGAGCTAGTTGAGCTTCAATTGCCTTCGACTGAACCTAAAAAAACATATTAAATTCCTGTAAATATAATGAATAGTGCTTTTGGACATTTCAGGTAAATAAATGTCTTAGATAACAGAGTTATGGATACAATTGTGTGGTTGCACTTTCCATTCAGTTGTAAAGCTGTTTATAGTAATAATTGGTGTTATGTATTGATCCATCGCATTCCCATGTACTCACTAAACTACTTCTGCATTCTTATACAACAATATTTTGGTATAGGCAGCTTTTTGGTTTCCATTTGTAGTCTGACTAGTATTGACAAATCTTGTTGGCTCTGAACTCAAACTCCACGTCTCGCGATAGCCGAGGCTCCGAGATTGCCCACAATGAAACGATACAAAGCCGGATGATAGTTTCCCTTTGCATGCTGACAGTGACAAACTGTCAAATGCACTTTAACATACGAACTTCATATTTCCATACATGCGCACACAAACACTCAATCTCTCACCAATGTGAGACTGCTGTGCTGCTGCCAAGGCGTACTGCTGTTGCTGGGCTGCTGTTAACTGCTGCACTGCTAGGGCGTTGTTTCTCTGAAACAGCTGCAACAACAGGTAAATAACACTTTAATATCATGCAGAGTATCATTTCAATATTGTGATATGAGAATAGATATCGTAATACGGCTGTGTTGTCTTTTCCTGGTATTAAAAGACTCCATTACAGTTAAATTATGAAATTTCACAAGACAGTTTTATTATTTGCGTTTATCCACTTCGTCAGTATAATCAAATTACTGACAAACCAACAGTCAACCTCAATATATTTTTGCAATAACGATAGAGATAATTGTTCAAAAATATTGTGATAACTTCTAATGAAAAAAAAAAATGCCTGTCGCTCTCACCTGCTGCTGGTTGGCGTAATCAAATAAGCCCACGGTGGGTGCTGAGTCCATGGGCATCTGGGAGTTGTAGTCAAACTGAAGCGGCTCCATCACAGACTCCATGGGGTCCATAGAGACACCACCTTGTTCCACGCCAGAGAAGTCTTCAGGAGGTTTGGGGCCTCCACCACCTCCCATGGGTGTCATGCCATCAACCCCTACACCTCCGGGACCTCCAAGCAGGTCACCCTCAGGACCAGGGACCGGCATGTGGCCTTGGGGACGTCTGCAGAAAGAGGAGGAGTTCAGTTTACGCCTAAAAGGCTGCTTTTAAAACAAGATGCATTTCAAGTTGTGTGTCTTTCACACTGAGCCCTACCCAAACTCTTTGACATCGACATCAAGGCCGTTCTGCACGGGCAGCCCATTGGGGTTGATGACATCGTTGATTACATCAGCTTCAACTTCTGTCAACTCTTTCAGTTTCTCTCCTTCAAATGTTGCCTTTGGCTTATCCCTCTTCCCCTCCTCCACCTCTCCATCCCTCTGTCCCTGTGTGATGGTTAGAACAGAAACATAGCAGACAGTGAAAAGCTGAAGTATAGAGGCGGTGAATATGTGACAGATGGCAAACACAAACGGTGCCGAGTGCGAAGGACAGACTGACATGGACAAGGTCAAAGACCTGTATCCTTTTGACAATCACAAGCTGACAGAGGATAAACAGTTAGAGAAGAATTACAGATAGGGTGATGAGGTTATTCTAGGTGTGATGCTTTAGTTTAGCAAAAAGTCAGTATTGGTACGATCAGAATAATAGTGATGCAGAGGAGAAAGTGATGAGGACATCGACTTCAGACTTACATAAGGTCCTTTTCGGAGGCAGGAATCCAGTTTGTCAGCGGGCGAGGAGGAGAGGACATACTCCACCATGCTAACTCCCAGCCCTCCACTCTCAGAGCGCGGTGACATCACCGAGCCCACCCCGACTTCACTACCGCCATGAAAACCTTGCCCTTGCCGACGGGACACCATGATTGGCTGAGACACGGAGTGATCTAAGATGAACGGAAGAGAGACTGTTAATAACATGCATGCACAGGGAAAACGGTTCATGCATGAAAGTGACAGCTTCCAACACATAAGTACAATTAACATGATCATATTTTACATTACAGATGAGATTTTAAAGTTATTAAACAGAGCAAAAAATGCATAATAAACTTTTGCATTGTTGCATATTTTATCATCCCAACAAGTCCGACTGTATTTTCTGAGGTCTGAATAATTTGCTCAGATGGTGACGCTAGGAGCCAAACTAGTGTCTCTCTCTCCCTCCCTCCCTCCCTGCGGGGGAGTGATAGAAACCCCTGTTGGGGCGGACTGTCCTCACCCGCCGGCGTCAGCAACCAGTCTTGAAACAGAGCCGTCTCGTTTACAGCGCTTTGTGACCTTTTAATAGGCATTTCCATTCAAGTTGTATTGGACAGTAATTTTTCACTTCATTTCACCGGATGTCTTTAATTATATCAGTCTAATTATAATCCCATTGATGAGTTATAGATCCCGTGGGTTTTGAATTTCTTCAGTTACAACTTTCTGTAATTTTTTTGTAATTGCCTCTATTGCCTACAGCTGCTTTGGGATTATTGTAATTGCCTCTACTGAGATTTCATAAATGCATTTCCCCCATAAACGCATAGGTGTTTGTTGAGAATATTTTCTTTGTCTTCTTGGCACACTAGGACTGGGTCTAAATTGAAGTCAGAAACTGTTTATTTCCCCGGCGTGATATTAAGATATTCATCATCAGCAATATGGACAAATGCAGATTTTATGAAGTTTTATGAAGACATGCCATCAAATACACAATTTGAAGTGTTTCAATGAGCTTGTATGTATACCTTTCTCTATAGCTAAAAACTGGCACACAAATGGAGGTCCCAAACTGCTTCTGAAATGCAGGAATATTTCTTTTGTAAAACTGCCAAAAGATAACACAGCATTGTGTTGATATGATACACCATAAATATCATATGGGAGAACGTGTGATTGTTGATCAGCTTTTGATTCTGCAAAGAACCGAAATACGTGTGTCCAACACCACACAGTGATTGTTGTGGTGGTTTCTTAATATGCTTGTGAAACCAAACTGCCATGTTTATTAACAGACTACTGACTTCCGCCGTATCCCAAACATAAGCCAGACTGGTATATACCTGAGGCACCCCATGCACTGTCCCTCCACTGGTCCAGAAAGATCCCTTTTGGTCCGTCCTTCCCAGAGTCATCCGTCTCCCAGAACTTCTTACCAGTTAGCAGCTGCTACAAATACACAGAAAAACAGACATGGTTAAAATGGTTGCACAGATACTGCAAGCACGTGGCAGAACGGGTTAAATAAGAACAAATCTACACACAAATGATTAGTTTGTATTACTTGTGTCACACTGCCAGTACTGCTTAAATTGCAATTTCCAGCTGTACACACATCTGTTGGAGGTACTTTGAGCCCTGACTGCACACCAAACAAACAAAAACAGGCCAGCATAGATAGATAAGTGCAGCAAAAACAAAAACACTCCCACCAGTGTCAATTGCTGACAAGTTTGTTATTTATTTAAATTTGTGCTTTGTTCAAAAGGAACTGTGTGTAATCGTTAGTTTCAGGTCATTATACACATTATATTTAATTTCTGCTAATAAATCCCTCTAAAACGTTCTGTTTTCTTTTTTTTAAAGCTATTTATAGCTAGATGAAAAGAGTCGTCTTCTTTAGTTCAAAATGTTGCACTGCCATGTTTCTACAGCCTCTCACGATGGTCAAATACTTATGGACACTGGCTCTAGAGCAGCTATGGGCAAACTACGGGCCGTATACAGGCTTTTGAATCCGGCCCGTCGAATATTGGTACAAAACTGTCTAAATTATGGTAAAGGCCGCATTCATTTTTTATATATTGGCAGTAATGTATCTTCTTATAATGCACCCATGGACTGTGCCATGAATGTTTTCATGCATTCTGTTAATGTGACGTACGTTAATTAACATCTCCGTCTGGTCTATTCTCTCTAATTCAATGAGTGGACCAAAGAAAAGAAAAGCTGACAGTGAGTGCCAAGTGTTAAATAATAAATAAATTCAAGTCACATCAGCTGGTGTCATGACAAGACTATGAAACAGCGCCGCAGGAGTCATAATTGGAACCGATTGATCTTCAATGTGACTCCGTCTTAAAAAGGCAAAGTTCAACTCCATTAAACTGGATGAGGTTTATGCTTCACACAGCATCAGGAGGAGGGCACAGAGGATGCTGGTGTTGTTTGGCTCACCCCACGTGTGTGAGCAGACATTCAGCGTGATGAACATTAACAAATCACGCCACAGATCCCAGTTAACTGATGAACACCTCAGATCTGACACCAAACTTTGATGCACTGGCAAAAAAAGGGTGACCAACAACACTGTTCCCACAGAAATTAAATTAAAATGCAAGTGTTCTATATTTTATAGTTAATGGCTTTTACTTGTAATTTAGATTAGTTCTCACAAACACTCTCCATCCATCTGATACTGACCCGGCCCATCTGTCAAATTGTAAAAAACTCAGTGGCCCCTGAGCAAAAAAGGTTGCTCACCCCATATCTAGTGAGTGTCATTTGCATTTTGGCATTATCTAAATGTAGGGATGGCGACCAAAGATCGGAGTATTGATAAGCTCCGGCATTACGGGTGCTTTTTATTAGTACCCGTTAATGTTTTGGTATAATTTTTACCACGCTGAAGCGAACATTTCCTCTGCTCTCTCTAATGCTGCGTTCACACCAAACGCGTTGCGAATATTCGCAACGCTTTACTCACGTCAGTTTATTCGCCAGTCAAGTTGTGTTCATTTGTGTCTTTCGCAACCAGTTGCAAAAAGGGGGCGTGGCTTATCTCCATGGCTTGTCTCGGTAAAAAACAGTTATAATTTCCACCATTCACCACGTTCGAAATAACCGCTAGTTCTGCTTTATACTTGTTGTGGACATCCCATAAACGTCGGAACATCTAACGCCCTGGTGTTTGGGTTCATAACATCACCCGTAGGCTCACACAGCTCGGGGAGTTTCACCGCCTCCGCCTCGATAACTTCCGCTTCCAGCGCTACCAGAGCAGCAGCAGCACAACGGGCGGAGCATCACAACGCTGATTGGCTGGCGAGTTGCGAAAGAGTTGAAATATTTCAACTCTGGCAAAATTTCGCAACGCGCGAAACGCATCTATCGCAACGGCCGGTGAATTTCGCAACCAAGCGCGTCTGTGCGTTGACTTTACATGGGATCCAGACGCGCGGAAAATTCGCACCGCGTTTGGTGTGAACGCCCCATAAGGCTGAGCCCATCCAACTACTATATTTCTCCTGGATGTAAAAATATTTCGTTAAATGACAACTTTATGATCCAAGCGTAACAGAAATACAGAATAGACTGTTTATACCAACAGACAGACACCCTAGCCTAAATTAAAAATAAAAAAACACATCAGCTTTGTCTGATCTTTCACAGCGTTTCATTCGGAACAACAATGCCCGCAAAAGTACACTACTTTTGGTGGAAAGGCCTTCCAGTGAGCAACTGATTTCTTATTATTCAGGTTTGACGGAGCAATCCAACTCTACAACAATCCAACACAAGTCACAAAATATATATCATCCATGTCGAATGCTGACATCCTGCGAGTTTCAATGTAGAAAGCGAGTAACCACATCCCACAATGCTCCATTATCAGATGATGTATTTTTAGAGCTACATGGTCACAAGTCACTTTCTTCTAGTCCATAGACAACCCTGAATATCAAACATGTCTCACCTCTCCCATGGCGCGGCCCTCCAGAGCCAGAGCCTGAAAGTCATGGTTCAGCTCGTCCATGGATCGCACCTGCAGAAAGAGAGCCCAGTCATCTCTCATATTTAACTAATGTATAAACATAAACCCAGCTTTAATTATTTATGTTAATTAGTAAATGCCTTCATAGATGATTTGCAGAACAGTAGGTTACATGAACATTTTAAGTTTCAGAATTAAAAGATTATTCGAAATGGCATCAATTAAAACGGATATGATTTCTTTCTTCTTTTTTTTTTTTTAACTTAAAAAAAATTAAACTACTTTCCTAGATTTTATGGTTACACGTGTAGAAATGTTTCTGTGACTTTGTACTAACAAACAGTAGTATCTATGAAAATACAGAAACATCATCAGTGCTCCAACTTGTACAACACACACACACACACACCTGGCTGTCATGGATGTTGTCTCCAGTGGGCCAGCGATGTTTGCCAGGTTGTTCACCGTGCTGCCGCTGGAAGAAGTAGTCTACCATGGCATCATCCTGGGAACGTCCAGCACCCGCCACACCCTTAGAAACACGTACACAGAGATGGCATGTTATCCTGTAATTACTAACAACTGTAACAAGCAGACAACTGGTAATTATTTAACTGTTTTATAGAGTTGATCTTTTTTAAACACAAACATGCCTACATTCAAATAAATATAATCCAATTGCATCGGCACACACACACATGTTTAATTATAGTAGAGTGGAGTGAAAAATGCAGATCAATCAAATACCATCACCACAAAATCCGATTAATGTTCTCAGCAATAATACAAAGACGATTCTTTAGTCTCCTAGCATAGAATATGGGATAGATACTAGTTATATATTAGAAGTAACTAATCTGCTGGACATGATGAAACAAGAAACCAAAAAACAATCAGACTACATGTTAAGGAGTCCGAATTTTCAAAAAGAATCGCTCTCAAAACAGTACCATTGGTTGAGGTATTTAGGCCACATCCTCTCTCCTAAAACTCAAATACATCCCAAAAATAGGCTCTTTTTTTTCCCACTGGCAAACTGAAGTCGATATCCTCTCTTACTCATTTTGAGGGTAAACACAAAGTTCACAACACACCATCATCAAGGAATCAGTAAACATGTTCTGGAAACAGCTGGGATTGGTCTTTTTCTTTAAACGCAATGCGTGCAGTAGAACAAGTTACCAAAATATCATTCAATCTGATTTAATTGCCACTACAGATCAACTGGACTGTTTTTTCCATAATTAGTCACGAAAAATGCCATCAGTGTTATCAAGAAGCAACATTTTAGAAAATACTAAGCAGAGCACTGAATCCGTGACACAACACCCATAAGGCAGTCGAGTTGTGGACAGCATTTAAGGAGGAGGCTAGAGATAATCTTGATTACATATTTAATAACATAGCTGGCCTGCCTGAGTAGCAACAAACAGGAACAGCTGTCCTACCTTACATCAACACTATACAGAAGTTTCTTTAGCGCTGACAAAGAGCTTTTGCGATAGGTGTGGCTATACAATTACTACTTTGTCCAGTGTTGTTATAATTTAATTTGAAGAAACGTGGAGGCTCTTCCAGCTCTACCTAACGATAAACAGCTACCATACCAGTTATGTTATTTATTGGGATAACCCGACATACAATTTAGCCAACATGCCAAAGTTGATGCAGTTATTTTCCATTTTATGAGCTGAGGAAAATGACATGTATTGTTGCTCATAGTTGTTTAGCAAGACATCTATAAATAAATATATTATCTACTGTTTTACTGACTCATCATTTCAACCATTATTTGATAGTTTTGAACTGTCGAATACATTTTCTTTCACTAGGCGAAAATAAGGAGCTTGGTCCAAATCTGCTCAGACACATGGGCTACTGTGGTTTAACATTTTGTGATGTAAACAATACATGGAGGAGTTGTGAGATGGCTTGCAAGAGAAGGAGAATCCAAATGGCTACAATACTTGAAAAAAACAGCACAGGCTGGGCCGCCACATATTATATGAAGAGATGTTTGTCTGTCAAGGTGGTGGGCTTTACCTGCTGGCTGGGGGGTGTGGCTTGAGGTATCTGCCCTGTTGGAGGGGCATGTCCTCCGCTGCTCAGCACCACGGGCATGCTGGGAGATGTACTTCTATGGTGGGGGCTGAATGAATCCTGCCAGAGCACTGCTTTCCTCTTCAACACACACACACTGCTCATTCCACCACAGCCTGTCCAAACAGAAATACACCTGTCATTTAAACAATGGCACATCGTATCAATACATTTAACAAACAACATTTTTGATGAGCTCTGCCCAGTATAACACAGAACAGTTGATGGAGATCCGGTGCTCCGTTGTCAGTTTACCCAGTGCACTTGCCTAAAATCAGTTAGAAATATTAAAAATGTATTTTTGTATTGAAGCTGCTACTGTTTCTGTATTTAATATAGAGTGCTGCAAGGATAGAATATTATTGTAGGCCAATCCCTGAGGTTAGCATTGTACTGGTTCCTTTGACAAAAACAAAAAGACAATGGGATTTGGGATTATTGCAGAAAATACGGTCTGTGGCACCATTAAACACCACAAAGTAGAGCCTACAAAATTACCTTGATGTTGAATTAATGCCTCACTATAATGATTTCAACTAAACAAGAATATTAAAACCATTTCAAATGTAGGAGTTATTGCAGAGCTGGTGTATTGACTGCATTAATTTTTGCAAACGCTAAAGTGTACCTAATAAACTGTCCAGTGAGTGTAGTTTAAGCATGCAAACCTCTTGACAACATAAATCCTGTCAGAGTGATTCAGCAACTCAGACTAATATTTGTATGTACCAAGATCTTTTTTGAAAGCCTTGGGCCAGCTCATACTGAAGTAGTTAACTAAGACAATCTATGAAGCATGTGCTCCAACCATACTTTATGAAAAGAAAACTGTAGTGGCAGTCTGACAAAATGCAGCAAAACAAATGGTTCATCTAATCCAAACATGGTTCATGAGTTCAAAGTTCAGGGTCAGTGTTGCTGTTCTGTAAATCTCTCAATACATCAGTCCTACAGGAATGAAAAAGTAAGCACAAATACTGTACATGGAACTGGTTGTCATGTCAAACTACACTCAGCTGTCTGTATATTTGGTACACCTGGCTAAAACTAATGCTAAACTATTACAACTGCACTGCAATAGTAAGGTATAAAATGCATTTCTAATACTTTGTACTTCCTGCTTATATCAGTGACGGGAGACTAAATATTAGAAACACCTCTCACCGTAGTGCACACCAATTGCATGACACCACAAACTACATCAGAAATAACAATGAAAAGGTTGACTCAACACCTCTCAAAAGCCTGAACATTATTGGTAAAGTACTTTTTGCAGTGATGGTGTTTAAAAATGCATTAGTTTTGGTTATTACAGTTTTGTTATTCTCCTTTTTGATGTTTCAATTACCGCATTGTACAGACTTATTTCCTAATACTTATCCGCTGCTATGGAGGCAGTTCTTTATTGTTTTAATAAAATCATTTCTTTCAATATTGTGTGTCAAATTATTGATTTCTTAGCAAGTGTAATAAGCAGGAAAATGTGCAGCAAGAGGGTCATTATGACAAAATGAACCCCAACAGGGTGATGCAGGACCCTGGCGTGAAGCCAGGCCTTGAATTATCCTTTACGACGCTGTACCTAATGAATCGACAACCTATTTATTCTATACCGCACGATGCAACTGACTGAGTAACACTGCCCGTCAGGCCTTCTATCCAAAAATGACAAAAGATAATACAGATATGTTCAGCACAGGAAAACACTACAGCCATTAACTACCAACAGTCCACCTTTGGTTGAAAATGTTCTCCTAGGTATAAATTAACCAATGTATTGTCAATTTACATGAAAAACTGGATATCCTTCTGCAGTAAAGCACTCATCAAATGTAACGTAACGTAAATTGTGTAATTAGTTTAATCCAAAATACACTATGAATTTTGTAGGATGCAGTTACATAAGGGATACGACTAAAATTAATCATACTGTCATCCTTGGGGCAAAGTGGGTAGCTCCCTTCCATTAAAACTACTTCAGTGGTGATAAGCAGAAGAGAGCAGCTACCGATATAAACAGAATCCCTTTATAAGCCAGCCCAGGGGGCAAGTGATTTAACAGCAGTCAGCATGGCATATGTTCTACTGCTGTATGTGGCTTAAACCAAACTCTGTACCATAGAGATTAAAGTGTCCCATATATAAATATAAAGTTTCTACAGCCCTGTTCCCAGTGGACAAAAAAAAATATATATATACCAACGCCCACTTTTGCCTTCAGTGGAAAAGGTTACGACCAGAGTTCGTTACTGGGACAAACGACTTAGCGGTAGTCTTGGTTATTTATCAACTCAGATTCAGATTCAACTTTATTGTCATTGCACAGAGTACAGGTACTGAGGCAACGAAATGTCGGATAGCATCCGACCAGCAGTGCATAGAGTAGTTATTTACAAACAAAAAATGCAATGCAGATATAGTATACAGTGGATATGCGTGTGTGTATATATATATATATAAATATAAATATAAATAAACAGTATGGATATACAGTAAAGTGAAGATGCAAGTGTCTATATGTAAACATTACGGTGCAAGTGTGATGTGGGGAGAGGTTGGGGATGATGGAGAGGGGATAGGGGATGTAAACGTGGTGTAGAGTTGAGGGAAGCGGTCCTGAGCCTGCTGGTCCTGGAACGGAGGTTCCTGTAGCGCCTCCCAGAGTCGTTTGTCCCAGTAACGAACTCTGGTCGTTGATAGAGATATATAGATATAGATATTTATTTTTGTTGTTGTTGTTTTTCATCGGTTAATTTTACCTAGGAGAACATTTTCAACCAAAGGTGGACTGTTGGTAGTTAATGGCTGTAGTGTTTTCCTGTGCTGAACATATCTGTATTCTCTTTTGCCATTTTTGGATAGAAGGCCTGATGGGCAGTGTTACTCAGTCAGTTGCATCGTGCGGTATAGAATAAATAGGTTGTCGATTCATTAGGTACAGCGTCGTAAGGGATGATTCAAGGCCTGGCTTCACGCCAGGGTCCTGCATCAACTCAACCTCAGTTCAGCCGTGATGAAAACATGTCAACCAGGTAGACAGACACATTGTTTCCCCTTTTCCGGTGCTAGATGCAGTGAATACATGTTAAGATAAATCAAAGCAACAAGTGTTTGGAAATTTAGGATATCTTTTTTTAACGGACAAAACATACAATTCATATTCTCTCCTCAAAGCTACACAACTCCAGTCAAGACAACAGGGATTTTACCTCACTGATAACCGTAACATGCACTTCATTCCAACTCGACAGAAACAAAATGAAACTCATCAACTCTGTCTATGTTATTATTTCCACTGTTATCAAAAGAAAGTAACCACCATAACATGTTCCATTGTTTGCTAATCCCATTACTTGTGGCGGTCTGCACGTCTGTGAAAAGGGTATATGTTAAGCACCCTGAAATACAGTTTGGACAGTTGTCCCAGTGATCTACATATTATTAACAAATGTGTTCTTCTATGGTTCAAGATGTTGTATTCACAGAAATGTGGTTATTATGAAAACCTGTAAAAGCAAAGCTTTCAGTGGGAGGTGGTTGCAGATCACTACTCATAGTAGAAGTTCACCCTGTCACAGTTCATATGTCATACCACTACAAGAATACACACTCAGGTATACGTTTAAGAGCACCCAGCTAAAACAAATGCAGACAAATACATCTGTCCTGCAACAAATCTCACTTCGATGAAGATTAAAATGTATAGCGTTGTTGAATTTAGAGATGTTTATTTCGACTTAATGGTCATTTTGAGGGCTGACATTTGTCATGCTTTTGCATTGTGGTGCATTTGACTGAGTCTGATATTTTTTTTCTAGAAGTGAGGGTAGACTAAAAAATTTTAAACACCTCAGTGTAACACAATAAAAGTTCAACAGCACCACAAACTACATCCTCCAAAATGACCATAGTGTTGAATATAAACGTGGTGGGCAGATTGGTTTATTATTGCTCACATGACAAAGACATATGCAATGACATATGACTGATAATTAGCAGTCAGGGGGATTTTAATTGTATTTTACAACATGTCCTTATCCAACAAGCTCAAAGATATCTGGCAGAATTACCAGTTTCACATTAATGACCCAACAGGCAATGAGGAAATTACAAGTACTTATGTTTACACTGAGCTATGCACATACAGTAATTACCTTTGCCTGCCTGTCTGTCTGACACTGAATCGTCAGACGCATGCAGCTTTCTTTTAGGTCTGTTGAAACCACTGTGCAACACACCATCATAAAAACAAAAAAGCTTGCCAAGTGATCTTTCTCATGCGTGTTTTCCTGCTCCACTCTTGAGCAACAAGGAAATAATAGCTGTATGTTTCCTCTGCTATAGCTCGAGATCAGGTAGAGAAACACCCGGAAATCCACAACACTGGCCATTCCCCAAAGCGAAACGCACACGGCATGTTAGGCTGCACGTTTAACTAAGCATACGGAAAGGGGCACGATGTAACTGGGTTAATCATTATTCAATACAGGGGATCAAACCACCGCATACCAAGCACAGACAGGGGTGTGACAAGACTAGCATGCAACCTGCAGCTAGCAGGAGACAACGTTAGGTGTCTCAACACAGACCAAACATGTTCCTCCAAATAGACGTGACACAACGAAAGGGCACATGTAGAAGCTCAGTAAACGGCGGTTTATTTTCATGCATGTGCGTTCAACAACGGAAGCCTCGGATACATTGTGATGGGTTCACTGACCATGTCCACCAACAATAACACGGCCTCTCGACACAAGCTCAGCCGGGCGAACCGGTGGACAAACACGGGATCCACACACCGTTTTTAACAGCGACAATGGCGCCCTAACATCAACGCCTTCTTATTAATAAACACCGAGGGTCTCTAGACCTGTGTGGCGAGCCTGCAGCACCACAGGTCCCCGTCACGGGAATGCTAACAAAGGCCCGAGAGGTGTCTGGAGCGGGGAAGACTGACACAACGGGAGGAAGGAGGCAGGCAGCAAAGAGAGGCAGCCGCCTCTGCCGCACCAAATACTCCCGTTTAGCCCCTCTTATGGCCGCCATAGCAGCAATACTCGCACCGATGCGTTAATAAGGGACGTCTCGTGCTTCCGCGACCAGGGAGGAGGTGATACTCACCGGCGGAGAGGGAGGATGGACGCGGATTTCAGCCCCAGTTTTTCTCTGATACCCCAAGCTTTCACTCCGACAACATGGCGGCTCGACGGAGGAGCAGGCGAGAGCGCTGCATGCTGGGAAGGCACGAGAGCGAGCGTGCGGTTCATTGCGCCAACCGGGAGGGGAGGGAGGGTCATACCGGACCGGTCCCTTTGTTGTGTAGTCTATTTGTATTGTGGGGTGTAATTATGTTGCGTTTTGTTTTTACTTCATTCACATTATTCGTCAATGGAGTTAAACAATATATATTCTCCTGTAACTACGTACAGGAACGTCACCAAAATAAATTGCAACAACCTATAATATTTAGTATTAAGATTAAACAATGTACATATGTAGCTTATATATGTATTAACATGGCGCGTGAGTGGTACTTGCACTAGAAAACACTATTAAAAAAAACAATGAAGTTGTCTCCTTGTATATGAGAGTAATAAGGTGATGTCGTCGGGGGTCGACTGGACAATATGTACCGGGGTCTCTACGGTAACGAGGTGCTTGGCAGCCATGGCAACGTGCTGCGCCACACGGTCAGCAAGTGTGCGGCAGCTGCGTGTCGCCCACATAACTAAAACACCTCTTTGGCTTGTAAGGTGCCAGTGGCGACCTCGAGTCGCGCCCCAAAACCGGTGCGTGGGTGACATAAAGCAGGCCTAAGAAAATCTATGGTAATCATATGGAAACACACTTGTGCTCATGTTATTAGAAAGCCTGACGTGTATCCCGATAGAGTATGCACATAAAGTCACAGATACTGTTGCACTTGCATAGAAGTTGAGACAGGAGATCCCTTTCTTGGTCCTCAATCACAATTACAATTTATGAAAAGAAAGGTCACCAATATGCATATCACACTTGTTTTTGCTGTATTGGTATTTTGATATTTTCCTTTGACTGGCAGAAAAAGAGGATACAAACGAGTTATAACTAATTAAAGAATGAGTCAATACTTTGTAATATATTAATATACAAACATGTTACATCTAAACATGTATCTTCTTTTTTTAGAATCATAAGCAATAAACAAACACTGAGTAACTTCATTAATACCACAGTGCTTAATTTCTCAGTGGATGACAATTCTTTGAAATTATTTTGACAATCGAATCATTAACCTAATACCATTAAAATGATCTGGAATGAAGGGGTCACAGTGAGCTCACTCTTTAGCACTGCATGCATAATATAAATCCATTCATGAGTATCGTAGTATTATTTTTGTAATCTTGGGCTGTCTTTCTAAACAAATGGATCATTGTACAATATCGGCTCACCAGCAGGCCCGTAGAGATCACCCCCGCAGCCCCCGCACTGCGGGGGGGGCCTCGCAGTGACAGGGGGCCTCCATTGGCAATTTTTTTTTTTAATCCAACACTAGCCAGCGCACTCGGCCGTATTGCGGCTAAGTGTCGGCTGACTCGGCTGTGTTCCGGCTAGATGCAGCCAAATGTGAGCCACCTTTGGCACATTTCAATGTTGCCATGTCTGGCCCAGGTGTAGAGGTTGAGAAGTTATCTCTCTCATATAAAGCTACACAATAAAAACAAGTATTTTAAACTGGCTTTATAAGTTTTAAATAATAGTTGTAAAGGCAATCGTAACAGGCAACCACTAGGGCCTCCTGCTACACGGACTGGTGTTATTGTTGGGCCGCGGTGTATTCTGGGAGAACTACGAGGAAATTTCTCTTGAGGAAAAATTAAACGCACATTTAAAAGTGGTGCCCAAAAGCGGCAATCAAAACAGAACATTTCTGAATTAAATGCCACACTTCCCAAAATTACAAGTCTTTTTCGACCAGCTGGTGAAGGATGCACTCATCTGCCAGAAGAGACAGGTATTGTACTGTTTGCTATAGCTAACATTACCACGTAGCTAACGTTATACTTTGACAGCTGTACTGCTCTGTCTATGTGTTGTGCTTGAAAATACATTAACCTTATTAAACCTATGCTCTCACTATACCCCCTGCGCCCATTATCGGACCCCCTCCTTAATTATCTCCACAACCACATTGTTGTTTAACTTCATTTCACGTTGTCCAACACTGCAACCCTTTTGAGAAGACAACGGCTCTGTACAAAATAATAAAAGTAACCGTTAAGTAAGAAAGGTCATTTTCCAAGCTAAAACTGATCAAAACATATCTCAGAAGCTCCATGTCACAAGAGAGGCTGTCAGGTCTGGCCATCCTTAGCATAGAGAATAAACGTGCGCGCAGTTGAGATGTAAAGAGCGTGGTTAAAGACTTTGCACACAGATTTTTTAAAAGACGCGCACATGTGTATTCAAATGCAAACCTGTAGAAAGTAGCCTACCGGTGTATCAACTATATGTAGGCATATTTGTTATGTTGTTGTAACACATGTTCTGTTTGAGCTGTTTGATAGGCCCTAGCATATGTTTTGTTTCTGTTGGAATACATTTGTTCTCTGTTTGAGCTGTTTTTTCTGATTGAATAAATTTCCCTCAAAAGAAAAGCTTGAGTCCTGTTCGTTTATCTTTGGATAATGACCGCCGGACAATACATTATCCCTTACATATGGGGGGAGGGGGGGGCCCTCTCAGGGTTATTCTGCAGGGGGGCCTCATGTGTTTCCGTTACGGCACTGCTCACCAGAGTACATGTTTTTATATAATCTTCTTAACTAATCTGGCAAAAATTTAATTCTGTGCCCCATAATCCAGATATTAATATAATGTAATCAAAATTAGGAATGAAAGGTTCATTTTATTAAACTTTCAGTAAAGCCCAGTGAGACAAATGTGTCTACAGATGACAACAGAAGTAATATTTAACGTAGAAAGTGTATTTTTATTATTTCAAACTTCTCCTTACATCCAGTAAGGCCTTCGCCGCATACCTGTTTCCCTTTTCCCTCTTCATATCTCAAATTATATCTACAAAAACTATTGATCCTGATATTATGTTCCTCTCAGGTCTCCTTTATCGGCGTGAGCTGCAGAGGTGAGTGTAGTTTTTTGAGAGAGAACTAGCTGCAGATGGGTTAGACGAGAGAAGAAAAGAAACAGGTATGAAGTAAACCTTTGATGTGTACCCATCTTCCCCAAGCCCCTACCACCCCCTAATGCAACCCCCCTTTTCTAAATGGAACCTACAAAACAATCATTGGCTGGTTATTTACATGCACAGTTCCCCACTGCTGCCCCCATAGACACACTAATGCCTTGTCCCAAAGCCATCTGCATCCCTAGTCAATCGCATTGCATGTACAGGAGGCTGAATTTATTTTCCTGAAAACAAAAATTCCTGCAAACCACATTTTGCAGATACCCAGACCAGTAAAGGACGTTTGGGGAATTTTACATTTTCATTATTGTCAACAAATCCCATGAAAAGAGCAAAATCAACAATTGAATAATCCCCACTAACAGTTATTGTTTGTGCAGATAAAGCCTGATACTTCTCATTCCTCAGTGAAATGCATTTCTGTTCAAAAGTTTTTTTTTTTTTAAAACACATCCGTGAGCCACACGTGTGCCTTTATTCAGATGAAGCTGGCCACTGTAGTTTATTTTGAAATGATCCCAGATACAAGTACTCACGAGCGGAGCGCATGGAAATAGTCCCCGACAAGAAAACAGCACTATTTATGGCTGTTTTAGTGATATTTGCTTAAATATACGGTGCCCAGTTGATTTGTCTTTAGTCAATTTCTGTGACTCTTTATTTAAAAATTATTTCACTTCGAGGAACTAATTGGTTGGATTTGAGAGACACAAGCTGGTAAAGTTGGAAAGTTTTGAGAGACGCGTTGTTGGTTATGATGAATAATAAAATGTATGAAATATGGCCAGTTGGATCCTTTACGCAGTTCATCCCTTCTGTTCATACAGCTCTGTTTTACCGTCTCAGCAGGTCCGGTTGGTCATGTAAAGAGATTGAATTCAAACAGTGGTTTTAACGGCATGGCAGGAAGGACAGATGGCTCTGGGAATGGGAATCGTAAGACTGCTCTAGTTCGACATCACCACATTCTAAAACGACAACAGGTACGAGCCGTGCCTCCATTTATTATGTGCCCCCCCCCCCCCCCCCCCCCCCCCCCCACTCTCCACCACACAAACACACACACACACACACACACAAGCACCCAAAAAGAAATATTATCGGGGACACCAAGTGGTAAGAGTCCAGGGTGCCACCACGAAGCACCAGCCAAACACACACACACACACACACACTTGTGGGAGTGTTTGAGAGCTGGCAGTTTAGTGAAGTGTGTCTTCTGTGAATTGACAGAGGTGTCCCCAGCTCTTGTTCTCTGCATCTCTCCTCCTCCTCCATCTTATCACACCACCTGGCATGCTGGTTCTTCCCTGAGCTCTGTACATTCTATTCAGGGCTGCATTTTCTCTTTCTCAGACACAAGCACACATGCACACATGTCTCTCCCTCTGGGTGGGGTAAGTCCATTCCGGTAAACTGTGACACGTGGAGTGAGTGTAATCGAGGCAACCACAGCTTTCCATCCACTGTGACACCGTCAGGGTTTGTCCTGAAGGGGGCACCACCAACAGTTAACCAGCCCTGTGATGCAGAGAGGATGAGATCATTAAAGAAATGTTCATTTATGATGGCTTAATAAGAGTTGCGTACTGGGAAATGTATGATGCAGCGTTTCTGGAGGATGATCCACAGCAGGGATTAAACGTCTGCAGATCTTGGGCCACTGCTACATTGATTTCGATCAGCTCCAAACTTTTTGGGAGTATATCACTAAATCACTGGACTAGAAAAGTGTTCAAAGATCAAAAGGCGGGAAATGGAGAATATATTATTTATTACTCACGTGTAAAGAGGCTGCAGTTGCAGATGGGAGGACTTCTGTGGAGGCTGGTAGCCATATGAGTCAAAGCCACCAATGAAATCAACTTCAAAAAGAGAAAGAAAGAGATGAAGAATGACATCATTCCAGTTTCCCTTAAATCTGTATTCATTTATCTTTTGAACCAAGACATGAGGGGTATCACAATGCGTTCAGTATTCCTTTATTACAGTGTGAATAATCTGCAGAGGTGAACCGATACACCATCTCTCTCACTGCTTCTGTCACGGATACATTATTCTAAACTCTCTCAATCGATTCAGAGGAACAAACTTATGGTGCCGGCTGAGAGATCTGTTTTCTCCAGATGCAAGATCTGACATTTAAATAAAATGACTCCTGTGATGTTGTATAGTTGCATTTCTTTCTTTCGTGAGAAATATTGGCCATTATTAGTTTATTGCAGATGTATTGGTATGGGGTTGATATATTGGCCCATACAAAGCAAGAAACAGAAATAGTGTTTACAATCTATAGTTTGCCGCCCAAAAATGTCTTATAAATATCAACATAGATATTTATCCAATTGAAGGAGTGCTATATATTAATTTTGGCATCGGACACAAAAATCCCAAAACAGGCAAGCTATATAAAATATATATATATATATATAAAATTAAATTTAAAAAAAAATATATATATATATATATATATATATATATATATAGATACCTTGTGCTCATTGTCCTGAGCCACATTGATAAAAGAAAAAAAATATATATTGTAATTTATATGTTATCATTACTTAGAATATGCACATAATAATGACCATTGAGCTGTTCAGACATCACAGACATTAACTATGATGTCATATTCTAACTACCAGACTTAAATGAGTGACAGTGAAACACGCAAGGGGAAGAATCATTCAGACACACAGATGGCACACCCAAGCCCAAAGACAAGCACCAGACAAACGGACACTCTTGACAGTGGGAATCTCCTGGCAGACACCTCGAATACAGACAGATCAGATAGAGCGCTCAGATCACACAGATATCGCTTGCCATGACTCAGAAGGGAGAAATAAATAAGCTAACAGCGCTCGCATCCAAAGACGTGGCCCGCTAACAAAAAGCCTCTCAACAGTGTGACACAAGTGAACCTGATCGGCTGAACGAGGCGCTGGAATCAGATCAACAAGCTTTTAGGAGAAGACAAAAGCACTCACAGCTGTCCTCGTCATCCTGGAAGACTTTGCTCACGTAGCAGGCGTATACAAAGCCAAAAAGCTGTGAGAGAAGAGATGGTCAGAAATTAGGTGAGTGTTGTACAACACATTGAGCCACTGCCAACTTAAGAGTGCCTGAAGGTCGAGGGTCAGCGAACTAAAAAGAAAAATAATACTTAAATGTTAGATACATACCGCCAATAGGACCTGAATGGCCGAACTTAACACCTCTATGTACTGGTAGTCAAGGAGACACCCAGAGACAGTGATGACATGGTGGTCGTCAGGGGCCATGCGAGAGTCGAGCACTGGCGTTACCAGGCAACCAGGACCATGCTCCATCCACCACGAACGATGAAGAGATGTGTTGAACGTCATGAGAAAGTCCCTGTCCTGAAAAGACAAACATATGTGTTTTTATTCTCGATGTTGGTTTGGCTTTTGATTAAATGTCAAAATATCAGAATCAAGGGGAAAATATCACAAGCCGAAACTACACTGATATAAAACTGAAAGCTGAACATCTTCTGATTTAAGAAGCTGGAACCAAAGACTATATGACATTTCAGTATGATACATGATTTAAATCAGGGGTTCCCAATGTGGGGGTCAAGGCCTCGTTAAGGGGGTGACTAGGTACATATTGGGAGTCACAATCACAAAATTAGAGTTCATGCTTTCGTATTTTTTTTTAATACATAAGTGGATGATTTTAAATAAAGTATTCAAATGAAACAATTGGAGAACTCATAATTCTTCAGGTAGAACTCACCTGAGACAGGTTTCCCACTTCCAGGTAGAAACAGATAATAAATGAGTTCCAGCCAACCCAAAGGACCAGCCATACTGCATACTGCCAAACAGAGAAACAGATCAGTTTCTCAATGAGAGCAACTGCACACTCGTGCTGTATCAACTTAAAGTAAACAGTAGCTGTGCATCCTCAAAGGGTGGGGGATATACTCACAAAGATAAGGTATCTGAAACGAAACTGCACGGTGCCAAACATGCCCAAGATGACGGCCATAATGTGCAGGAAGTTGGCCAGGATGGGAGCCCATTGGTAGCCAAGGAAATCAAACACTTGCCTCTGAAGGGCTGCCACCTAGGGGACAGGGGGCGGGGTGATACACACACACACATTAGAAGAAACACACACACACCTGAGGACAAGTACAACATACATGGAAAACACAACACACACAAGATACCACTGTGTACACACACACACACACACAAATAAATACACGCACAGACAGTGACAGGGACACATGCATAGGTCTGCCGCAGTTGTTTCCATGGTAACTGCCTGGAGCACCAGCCAGTCCAGTGACTGTAAAAGAGGAGCACCCCCTAAAAGCTCCCCCAAACTAATGAGAATCTATGGGCCGAATCCTCCTGCCACACAACAACTCATCAGCCCAGCAAACAATAGCCCGATAACGAGCGCTCACGCTGCTGTGGTCCACGCCAGCATCATTCTCACTACAGGAATAGCTGGTACTGTCTCATATTACACACTTATTACATTTTAGAGGGATAGTCTCAAGCTATTTGTAGCCACAATGAGCAGTTAACTTTAAGTACAGAATGGAGACCAGATGGTGAACAGGGCCTCTTTGTCCCTCATGGTTTTGCTAGAATGGGACTATCACCCCTCTCTTTACAGAAAAGGCACCCTGACACCAAAGCTCACCCCTTGCCCTGATCCCTCTGCTTCAAAGACACACACACCCTGGCCTGTAATGTAGCATGGCACCCCAGCAGCTGCAGCTCAAAGCTTTTTTGTGTGTGTGACTGTACAGAAAGACTGGACAAAAATGTATTAAATGTGCGTGTGTGTCCATAGCACGCTGCTCTAATTATATCATCATGGTGAGTGAGAGGAGCCAGCTTTGACCACACACACACACACACACTCACACTCACCAACTGCAGTGAACATATCACCAGCAGCGTGCATCTTCCGTCGCACTTCCCCATCTTGGAGGGCTCAAGACGCGGCTTGGAGCCGCGGAGGCTCCGGGGGAATGACGGGTCCCCGGTCAGATCCAGACTGCCTGGCCGTCTCAGCTCACACCATTCCCGGCTGAATTGACCTGCCCAAGGCAGCCGCCTCCTGCTGTAACTCTGGTCTGACCCTTCGGCTCACAGCGAGTGACCCATCTTGGCCGCTGGTTTTTTTTTTGTCGGTAAATACCAATCGCGAGTAGAGGAGGAGTGGGGAAGGGTGGGGGGGGGCGTCCACTCCACACCGGCCTGATGCGGTCCGACCACCACCGACAACCGAATCACCTCGACCACACCTTCCGGATAGGGGACACACAAAGACACAAAGAGAGACGGAAAGCTGTCATAATGAGCCCCGGGCTGCAGACAGAAATGAGCATCATATGATACCGAATCACACGGGGTGTGTGTGTGTGTGTGTGGGGGGGGGGGGGGGGGGCGACCCCGCAGTGTTACTACAGCTAACGTTTGGGCTACATTAAGCAATCTGTTACGGACACAAAGCAGCCCGTTGTGACTCACGGTTTTCTAGAAACGGAAGAGTCCTCGTGCCCCCTGCCCACGTCGGTCCGGTCTTCGTTAACTGTTCGGGTAAAGGAGTCACGTTAACGGGCCGTTCTGCTCACCGGTACCGGGCTCCGTCGCTCCGTCTCGCAGCGTCTTTTGTCAACAATCGGTGCCGGGGCGGGCGCAAGAGGAGCCGGGGGGGGGGTAGAGAGCGAGAGAGAGACGAGGGGGTGGGGGCACTCAGTCACCGCGACCCCCTCGAGGAGGAGCTGCATGGATTCTGCAGACCCGCGTGCGTGCGCGCGGCCTGATCGGCAGTCCCGCGAGGCGTTCGAAAAGGAGCACAAAAGAAACGGGGGGCTCGCGGTGGTGGAGGAGGTTCAGACAGACAAAAATAACCGTCTGTATTCGTCTCCCACCGCCAGAGCGAGGAGAGAAGCGAGGTCCTGCCTCTAGTCTCCTCGGCCGGTTATTCAGAGCGGAAGAAACACAATTAACAGCCCGATTAATCCGAGCTGCTCACCACGGGCAGCGGAACAAAGTGAGCTTCACAGAAGCAGCGAGGATGAAAATGTGGCCGCTGAGCTGGTAATCGCGAGGCCATTTAACGATCAATGGAAAACAAAACATGTGTTATATCTAGTTTACGATCAAAATAGTATGGAAGCCCTTTTCTGCCACTGTAAGAAAAAAAATTAGGATCCTGTAAGTCATAATAATGAGATACTATCTCATTATTTCGACTTAGTGCCCGACTGAATGCGGGGCGTAACAGAGCAGAGAAGGGACGCATGGTGAAGAAACAGTGAAGCAGGTGAAGTAAAGATACGGTTTGAGTTAACACTGCTCTTGTCACTGTAACTGCACTATAACCTCTGCAGGTAAAAGCCAATGAGATGAGGCTAACGGACGCTCAACTCCGTGCAGAATAGCGATATGTTACGCTATTTTCACCGCAGTGTCTCGGTTGGTTTTACTCGTGACAAGAGTAGTGTTAACTCAAACCGTATCTTTACTTCACCTGCTTCACTGTTTCTTCACCGTGCGTCCCTTCTCTGCTCTGTTACGCCCCGCATTCAGTTGGACACTAAGTCGAAATAATGAGATAGTATCTCATTATAATGAGATAGTAAGTCGAAATAATGAGATAGTATCTCATTATTATGACTTACAGGATCCTAATTTTGTTCTTACAGTGGCGGAAATGGGCTTCCATAATATGGCCCCTTGTGTTTCTCAAATAAAAAAACGAAAGCATGCCTGTTCACCTTCAGCATGCAGTTACATCTTTTTTTTTAATCATAATTGAGTTTATTCTGCACTGTGCTGCATTTCTATTCCATTATGTTTTGTACCTGTGTCATTTTATTCCATTTGAACTTGTAAAGTAAAAAAAACAATTGTAATTCAAATAGATCAAGTGACCCATAATCAAAGCCCTACTTAGCCAAGTAAACTCATGTTCATTGAACAATTAGACTAGAGAGAAAAAAAACATGAATAGCTGCAGTTACATGCATGTAACTCTATATAGTGCTAATTAAACTCATACAGAGCTTGACAACAGATCAACCCATTCACCAAAAGAGGCAGTACCAAGATGGAGACTTTTTTTATGCTTTAAAGAAATACATGTATAGAAGTACTTGCCGTAAAATGTATTTATCTAAAAAGCAATAGTGCTCAGTTAACAATAGCCTCATTCCTTTGTTTAATGAACAGTTGACTTCATCCCTTTACTTTCCAACAAGACAACACTATTGAATAAGAAAATATATTAAAGTAAGTAAACTAGACTATATATTGATAACTATAAATAGTTGATAGTAAAAACTGGAACAAATAAGAATACGATAAAGTGTAGAATAGCATAATGGTTTGTAAACTGAGAGGCAGATTATGGTCCTTTTGAATAAAGTGCATTAATTGCTTGAACTTTTTTCACCTAATTTTCATTCAGAGCCCTTTAGCTCCAACCAGAGAGGATGGTCCAGATCGAAGATGAGTGTTGCTTTCTTTTGTCAAAAAGTGTTAAAAGGCGATTTATTGCACACCAAGAATATTTTGCTCAATTGATTCCTGTTTGGCACATTTAAACCCCGTACAGAATACATCAGCTGTAAGGTACAAGTAATTGTGAACACATACAAGGAATTTGACTGAAATGGGTTAACATAAACATCTGAAAATCGGGTTGGCTGTAGCTCATGGGGAGAGTGGTCGTGCTGCAACCACAAGGTACCCGGTTCAATCCCCGCTCTCCCCATAGTTGCATGTCGAAGTGTCCTTGAGCAAGACACTGAACCCCCAGGTGCTTCCCGGGCCCACTGCTCCTTAATAACTAAGGATGGGTCAAATGCAGAGAAGAATTTCCCCACTGTGAGATTAATAAAAGTGTATATGATATATATATATATATATATATATATATATATATATATATATTTATTTTTTTTGTCTAAACTAGCCAAGTGTCAGGACAGAATGATAATGTCTTAAGCTGTGAGAAGAACATTAGTTTACTCTTGTTGTTGGATAAAACCTGCAGCAAATTGCACGTAAAACTATTATGAACACAGGAACCAGTCATAATAATGAATCTCACAAACTCATTTTAAAGAATACTCAAGTTTATTATAAAGAAACAAATCAAATGTTTAAAAAAAATAATAAGTCGTGGCGGAGCTGGTTGTGACTGATAATAAACTTCAAACACACATCCTGAGGTTGTTCTGTGACAAGCTGAAGCTCTTGAAATTAGAGACTCCTAACCCACTGTTGAACAGCACCCATCCATTTCCAAGGTAGGACACACACACACACACACACACACAAACACACACAGACACACACTCTACTGAATTTCTCCCATGTAGAGCCTTTTGTCACTGGCGCCAGACAATACTATGTAGACAAGAGAAAAATATTATTGTTAGTCATGTTTTGTAACTACTGGCAGCCTCAGGTGAACTAAGCAGTCAAGTCAAATGAACACATAGAAAATAAAGTGTACGGTGGCAAGACCACATGATTTATTATTCATATTATTAAATGATCTTCCCTCCAGATAGCCCGTCTCCCTACTCAAGGTAACAAGTCTTCAAGTATCTGGAGTCCATTCTTGTCACATGAGTGCAACCAGAGACTTAAGCAGTAGTTTGACTCACCTATAGGCTCCTCTGGGTGAAAGGCCACTTCATTGACAGAACCGGCGTGGCCCGGCAGCTTGTAGAGGATTCTACGTGATGTGGTGTCCCAGATATACACAAACCTATGAACGCAGACAAGCAAACAGCGAGAATGACTCCTGATGCGAGATGCACAAAGCAGAGACTAAAGGATTACAACAAGTTATGCTGTCTTTGGTTGATTAATATAGAAGCTGAAAGGGGTCAATTGCAAAGAGAACATTACATCTTTCTTGCAACTTAAGATGGATCCACAAAGTGTATGCATGTATATATTTAAAAGTATGATATTTTGTAGACCAGAAATGTATACATTCTTCCTATACACAAATTCTAAATATTTGTTTATGCTTTATTTTTCTTAAAACAAAAAGCCATAGAAGAAGACAATAGAATGTTAACATCCATATATACATATACATATATATATATACACATACATACATACATATATACATATATATATATATATACATATATATATATATATATATATATATATATATATATATATATATATATATATATATATATATATATATATATATATACACACATGCATACATATACACATGCACACACACACACACTTGCTTGTCTCTCACCTGTCGGCTGAGCCGGCAGCTATCTTACTGCCGTCAGTAGACCAGGAGCACCTCAGCAGATTCTGAAAGACAGGAACAGATGTTAGAAACTGCATTCGCAACCGTTCCTAAACGTGAGCTGCTGTCACGGTAATAAGATGCACTTTTATGTCTTGGACTGGACAACAGAGAGTGACGGGAGAGGCAGAAGAGGTTGATCAGAGATGTCAGGCAACAGTGGTCGACAGCGTGCGTAAACACCGCCAAGCAGCACTGCAGCGGTTCGTCACAGTTCACGGGAGGAAAGCACCAGGTGCTGTTTATTGTAAGTGAAAGATTTTTTGAAAACGACAACAAACAAACTCTGCTAGGAGGTGAAAACCATATGCCCCTTCCAGTATTTTCCCAAATATATACAATCCTTCATCCTTGATGGTATCAACAGTGGAGAGACATGATGTAAATGTTACCTTCTCAAAGTTGTGAACGTTGCCCTGGAAAATCTTCACGCATCTCTCCTTGGGTGCAAACGGTCGGACATCCCAAATACGCACTACACAGAGAAACACAAAAGCCCAAAAAAGGATTCAGCCACAGAAGCTTCAGTGTTGCGAGCTGAGAAAAGGCATTATGTATCCTGTAAATATACAAACAAACATCCTACCAGTGTTGTCCATGGAGTTTGAGAGAAGGTATGACCCCTCAGAGCTCAGACTGAGTCCAGTTACTGAGTCCCCATGGCCGTGCATATTGTATATCAGCTTATTCTGCCTCAGGTCCCACACCTGCACCAAAAAAATAAAACAGCTGTTGACAGGGTTAAATACAACAGGACATGCAGTCTATATGCTTATATGTAGAGAACAACATGTAGAACCAGTTGTAATTTTTTTTTAAATTTTATTCTGACCGCACATGAACACACCAACTATAAAATCCCACAGGCGCTGCAGGATTTGGAGGCGACGAAGTAATGAAACACAAAAGTAATTCTCGCCTTCAATAGAAGTGTGAGCATTGAGCAAACCGTTGTTCCTGCCGTTACCACAGTGGTTAATATCCGCAGACTTTCTTGTAATCTGTAACAAAAGCTACCGGCACAGTTGGACTGTTTGTAATGACCTAATTTGTAATCTTATAGGAAACAACATCTGTGGTCATGACTGTGGTACTTTGTGTATGCGTGTCAGCTATATCCAGAAAAACAACAGTGTATTCAGACTTTATGACTTCTCAGCTGGGCTTACTAGTTGGGTACATAGGCTCCTGATATATTCCCATCTAAACCACAGATATTTAAGACTGCCAATGGATGAAAAGTAATAGCTTTGTAAATTCTTGCACCATGCAGGCCATGCCATCTTGGAAATGCGTTGATGTCTCTACAACCAAATACATTTCCATGACTTCCTCACAGTGGATAGAAGGCTTTCCATGTTGAGTATTCTCCAGGTGAACTGGACAATAAAATTAAAATGTTGAGATATCGTCAATAGCAGTCACAGAACAACTCAATGTTGAGGTGTTCTGCAAAAGCAAATTACTATTGTCAATATTTTGTGTGAAATGACCGTAAGAGATTAGCGTTGATTTGGGGTTATATTGCTTTTCCTAAATTTGACCTACATCCACATGTATTGATGCAATTTGAATCTCTCAAATCTGATCAGGATATTGTTTAAATCCTTCCGAGTGAAAGTTATTTTCCAGGACGTTATTGTTTTCAGTGTAATTCTCAGGTTCTCTGTTCATGCTGGAGCCCAGTACCTTGATGTCGTTGTCGATGCCTCCCGACAGGATCTGATCACTGGTGTCATTAAACGTTGCGGCTAGCACCTGGTAGGTATTCTGGAAAGTGTGGATCGCCCCTTTCTTACGAATGTCCCACAGCTACAACAATGACAAACGCATATAGAACAATAAACAGGCGTGTGATCACACCAACAAAACTCCACTGGAGTATTTGAGATATACATTTTTGACAACAACAATAATCCTTTTCTAGAGTAGTCTATTATTGAGACCAGTGAGTGAGTTAAATCTAACAAATATTGGAAGTCAATAAACTAGGATCGGAATTAAAATTAAATATCTCCACAGACCAGTTTATTTACACTTATTTGCAGCTGGAAGTCTCACCTTGACTGTCCCGTCATCGCTGCCGGTGCAGACGAGCTGGGGCCCTCGGCGAGCGGGGTAGCAGGTGTTAACGAAGGAGGTGTGGCCCTTCAGACGCTTGATCCTCTCGCCTGTTTCACTATCCCACACACCTATAGTCTTGTCTGTGCTCGCCGAAAACAGCATGCTGAAATACACAGCAGGAAAACAGTCGGTCAACCCTTTATTCACACATTTATCAACCTACACGATTAACACAAATTAAGAAGCATGTCTCTTGGCCGTAATCTCAGCCAGCTAGTTAACCTGAACATTGATTAGAGAAACTGGATTTAAGAGTCACATTTGCTTGGTAGCTTGCTTTGAACCAATATGAGTGATGAATAGCCGATACCATTACAGACTTATTCACCAAAACAACACAAGTACAACTTAAAAGTTTGGACTCATACTGGACCAAAGATACAAATTACAAATAATTAATTGTAATTAGTGAGATAATTAAACTAGATCACATCGTAGGTGTTCAAGACAGTATGAAGTAGACACCATCACATTAATATCAAAAAAAATTCCCTACCTACTCAGACTCAAGTTATTTATTCACCCACAATGTCTCAAGTTATGCTATTCATTTAGTTAACAATGCTTTATTTTTTTCTTATGTTCATTTTTCTTCATACCTGCCATCTGTGTTGTAGTGGAGCTCCATCACTGCTCCACTGTGGCCCTTCAGAGTGGCATAATTGTCACAATCCCCGTATACATTCCACATTACTGCAGCAAAAAAACAGTGCACGGGTTATTTACAGTATCTGCGAGTATTAATACATTTTACAAAGTGTGTGTAAACTGCATGAATGTCTTTCATTTTTAATATCTTACATATGAGCCTGTCAAATCCTGAGGAGGCCAGCGTGGCTCCATTGGGGTGAAACTTGCAGCAGTAAACCTCGCCCTCGTGGCCAGACATCAGCATAATTGGAGCCTGCAGGCTCGAGCTCCGTGGGGGACCCTGTGGGAGACAGAGTGAAGGTCAAATATAGTGGCTGTCTGACTCTGGGGTTAGGGTTGGATGAATTGATATATAGTCAGCTGTAGAACCACAACAATAAGTACTTCTTACAGCATTAGATCCTAATGGCCCAATATTAGTTTACCAAGGTATCAGCATGTGTGAAACAATAAGTAACAATACAGAAATGCCAGATATGTCTGAGGTTATTCACCAAACAGTATGCTATTTTTTTGGCTATTAATTATCACCATCAGCCACAAAGATCCAGAAATGGCTGGACTATGTTGAGTATCAATAGTTAATCGGAATATCTAATAAGGTGATATAGATATAGATATATATATATATATCTATATATATTAATAATATTAAGAGATCAAACAAGGCAAACTGACATTTTAAATAATTGCAGCTATCTGACATGGAGCATAGAGAAAATGTGTAAAGTAAATGTTGAAGCCACAGCCTCCAAATAACCATAACCCTTAATCAGAAATTCTCCAGAGTAAAGAAAGTTCAATTAATTGCAAGAGTATTCAATTAGACTGAATTAGTTTTAGCGAGGTGTAACGTTAGCTAAAGTGTTAGCTAAAGTGTGTAAATTACAATAACGAGACACATCATTAGTGTGTCACACAATCTTTTTCCTCCACTGCAAAGGTGTTAAAGAAATTCCTTAGGGAATGTTAATATGATTCGAGAAATAATGTTAACGATATCTAAATATTTAAGACTTCCCTAGTCCTAGCTGAACTGAACATGGCGGAATGTTAGAAAGACACTTTACAGGATTTCCTGCCTTAAGTTAATGTAAATATCGCGTAAAGCAAGCAACACACTCCCGTATGTGCACCTGAAGAACATGCTGGGTAACTGTGTGGTAATTATTGCGGGTCTGTGTGTTTTGATCGCCTCTAGCAAGTTGCTGCTCGTACTTCTCTCGTCACCGGGTTGCAGTAGCGTTACCCTACGTACCATCGCCACGAGTTGCTGCGACTGCGCCGCCGCCACCAGCTCCGTCCGGGGCCGCTTCACGGCGGTCGGAACCACCGCCATGTCCGCCGCTCTCTTCTTGGGTTCAATCATCCTGATTTAGGCAACACAAATCAGGAAACGCGTTGAATTTAATGGTAGAATTTATTTTAAAAAAGGAATGGACGTCTTTCATGGACGGACGTCGAGCAACGGAGTGCATGCGAAGAGCATAAATCTACTTCCGTTGGCTACGAGGAGTGTGATTGGTCGAGGCCGGAACTGACTGCGCTGATTGGTTTACATGGCTTGTTGTTGAACTGATCTGCACCGGATGTAAAACCAAAGCAACGCTGCTAATACGAAAGGTAACGTACTATTTCATTTTTATATTCATATTTGATCTTACTACATATATACTTACCGTTCTAAGATCAGTTATCATGCTGGCATGTATGCTTGATTGGTTGACCAGGTTAGCTAGCTCAAGACAACGCTTGAATCCGACGTTAGCTAGTTTAGCTTAGCTCGCTAACGTTAGCCCAACATGCTACTATTCACTTTAAGCTTCGCTGTTACAGCAGATAGGTGAAGTTAGCTCACACAAGTCTTTTCCCGAGGACCCGTTACACACAGCTCTCTAAATCTCATAGTACGCAACTATATTGTGTCCCTGAGAGAACTGAACAATATAGAAAGGAAACTAACGTTTCTCTGGAAGAGAGTGACTTTTTATATTATTTCTAATGCAACATTTTAAAGAGGGATTTAATTGTGTTAAACACTATAAAATGCGATTTTCTTAAACGTAACTTTAACTATGTCTGTGTGTGAGACACCTCTAAAATTGCCAGGTGTCCTCTATATCCACCCAGTTATCTTTATTTCAACAAATGCATTTACTTACACAACAAAAAACAATCACTCAAAAGACAATTAATAGACAAAATGCAACAAGAAAATTAGCTTGTTATATGTTTATGTTTATTTTTTGGGGGGGGTTCTGGCAACTATCAATAGGAGTAAATCCTAATTTGTTTTGAAGGGGGTTAGCAATTAATTAATACTACAGGTTATACAGTTAAATCAGAAGGAATGTACTAAATAAATATTGTAATATAAAATAAGTTAGAGACTTTTCTTATAAACCTGTTTAAAGATTGTATCCTGTCAAAATGTAAACTGTTCAAAAATTTCAATTTGACACTGATGTTATGTATGTTTTCTGTAACTCTCGCCCCCAAACACTTTTTAGATTAATCTACAGGATTACCTAAAAAAACAACCCTGAATCTAAAAAAAAAAGAAGGGTCTCTTCTATTTTTATGATACTGCAAATGATAAAATATGTAAATCTTCTAGATCCACTCATTGATACCTGTGGTCTACTTCTGCTGAGACTATGTCTGACAGTGATGGCCAAGGACAAGAGCCGGCTGGACTGGAAGGTCTGCCACCAATGCATAGCATTTCCAAGGGAGAGGTGGTGTCTGTGCAGACTTACGGAGCCTTCGTCCGACTGCCAGGATACAAGAAAGAAGGTTGGAAAAAGTTTATTTATTTTTACGTATTCCAAACATTTGCAAGGTCAGAGGGGACAAAAAAAATCATAAATGCAAATTCTGTCAAACGAATAACAATAATATGAAGAAATAGTGCTGTAAAAGAAGGCAGAAAACACCTCAAAATATAGAAAAGTAAGTAGCAGAGAGACAATAAGAACTAAAAAATAACAATATACAGTAACACGGGCAGTAAAACATAAAACTAAGAAAGAAAGATGCTAAATCAATACCGGCATCCACTGCCAGTTAGAGATGGGACTTTGGCCAGAGCCAAAAGCAAGTGCAGACTGAGTGCAAATGATTTAGGAACCAGAGTGCATAGTGCCTGTGTCAGTGTATGACAGCGCTGTCTCAGCTAGGTTCAGGACAAGAGACTTCTCTACATGATGCAACTAGTGTAAGGTTTCAACATTAAAACAGAATTCCTTCTCTGTTTGCAAGAAGAGCTTGGATGATTATCAGTTCTGTAAAGTAGCCAGCATCCCGCAATCTGTGAGCATGACGCAGCATATACCAAATATACAGTGCAAGTCCATATTTTTAATACATTTACTTATTTTTTTATATATTGGCACAGTCACCCAGTTGGAGTTTTGTGACTTCCTAACAAGTCCTAATAAGTTTGGAATGGTTTGACGGCCAGGGTTGTTAAGAAGTGGAACAGATTGATGAAGTGGAATGTAATCTATATGATCTATCATTACACGTGGGTTACTTTTTGGATAATGATGTCATGGCACAATTGTCCTTGACCTGCATGTCAAACTGAATACCACATGCTCATTTTCACCACTGGAGGGCAACCGTAGCCACATTTACCAGGTAGAAATCATCATCTGAGCAATGGTCTTTATATTCTGAGCAAATCATATATTGTTTTCTGTTGTTTAATGTCACAAATGCAGAGTTTTTAGATGAAAACAATTTCTTTAATTCAAGTTAGAACTGTCAAGGGAGTTCAGGATGGATTCAATTTGAAAACCCCCAAAATATTTGACTTTTGATGACATCAAGCTTATCTTTCATCAAACAAATACATATTTGCATGTCTTAATCCTTTTGACAACAATTTCTGCTTTAAAAAAAAAAAAGATTGATATTTACACTTTTTCTCTTACACATACAGGCTTGGTGCATGTGAGTGAGATGTCAGCCACACGCATTGAGAATGCCTCAGAAGTTGTCGATATGGGGGAACATGTGTGGATTAAAGTAATTGGGAGAGAGGTAACAACACACACACACACACACACACACCAAGCTGTGCCAGTGAAGTGAGCAGGATGACTGCAGCTCTGTTTCCTGTCTGTCAGATTCGCGACGACAAGGTCAAGTTGTCCTTCTCAATGAAAGCTGTCAATCAGGGATCTGGGCAGGACTTGGACCCAAACAATGTCATGGGAGAGTAAGTGCTTATGGATTTACTTTTGTGTGTGTGTGTTTGTGTGTGTGATTTTATTTTATGTGTGTGATTGCAGGCAGGATGCGAGGCGACGTAAGCAATTTAGAGATCACACAGGCAACAGGATCACACTGGAAGCTGTCCTCAACACTACATGCTCAAAGTGCGGCTGCAAGGGTACGACAATAGCACAAACTAAACAAAAGTCCTATCTCATAAGAACAAAATACACCCAGAGACTGCATTTGATTCCTACGAAATCTACTGCAAAATTAGCTTGAAATCCCTTTAACTCTTTTCAGGTCACTTTACAAAGGACTGTTTCTCTGCGCCGGGCTTGCAGTACGCTCTGTTACCTGAAGAGGATGAGGAAGCGCCACGGCAGCAACAGCAGCAGACCACCTCAGTTGCACCACAGCCAGAGTCAGGCAAAAAGAAGAAGAAAAAGAAGGTAAATACGTGACTGTTAATGTCTCGCTTTGCTATCACTTCCTTTTTTCCAGTCTCTTCTTGTGTCTGTTTCGGCTGAGTCATCTGAAGCAAAAACCCAGGTCTCCTCATGGCAACGCATGTCTTTTGTTGCTTACACAAGACGGCTCCATGACGGCTTCATTCAAAGTGTTGTCGAAAATGCCCAGTATGATTTTGTGCTGATATAATGAGCATAAATAAATGAATGATTGGGTTTTGAGGCATAGAAACTCTACTCTGCTTCCTACATATTCTGCTTATTCAAGTTTTTTTTTTTCTGCCACACAAAACAAATGTCGTCTTGTGTGTTTTCTCCAGGAGAAGAAAATGAAGAAAAAGAGGGAGAGGAAGGAGTATGAGAGCGGCAGCAGCAGCAGCAGCGAATGCAAAACCAAGAGGAGGCGCCATGAGCAAACTCACGACAAAGAGGACAAAAAGAAGAAGAAACATAAGAAACACAGATCACACAAACACAGCTGAGACAGCCACACAACTCAAACACACATTTTCAGTCACACAAACTGCAGCTATCAGACTGACGCAAAGGGGGAAGTGGGTAACAACAGACGGAGAGACAGACTTCAAGCTGTGAATCTTTTAATAATCTCTCCCCAGGACGGCTCATTATAAAGACCTTCATTCATTTGAGTGAAGGAAAGTTCATGTTATTGGAAGCACAGTCTTACTTACTGTCAAGTTTATAGAATCAAAATAAGTCAATAGGAAAAGTGCTGCAAAGACAACCATCTGATGACAAGCCCCACTTGTCCTAAAGTAACCTCTGGCTCCATCTCAGAGGGAGGAGCTTACACATCACATGTATCCGTTATGTCAGCAAGTGGATACCCCTCTTGAAATCCAGATATTGTTCACAGTTATCAGGTTTCATCAAACATTCATTAAGAAGACAATGAAACTGAATCTGGGGGGGGTGCTAACATTAAAATCCTTCCAATAATCCACATAGAGAAAGCTGCACACACACAGGAAGTAGTAGAGACAAACGGGACGGGTAATGCAGCACAAGTCAGCATGACAGGAAGCTCATGCTGTGATGATATCCTGAGGTTGTCTGCTGCTTATTGCCCGTTTGTGTGTACATCAAAATGTGTGTTTGTGTCCCTCACACACAACCTTCCTTCCTGCATGTCAACTGTTAACTCCATTAAAGGCGTTTTTTTATTTGTGGACATTAAAAAGGCCTCTTTGTTCTTGGACCTTGAACTTGTAATGTTGCATTTAAAGTTAGTACACGGGGGACCGAAACACACACACACACACAAAAACAAACATGAGAAATGTTCATGTTGGTTCTGGTCCACCCTGGGGGTCAAATAACGGTAACGTGTGCCAGAATAGGACTGAGCTGAGCTATTTGCACAACGGGGCATGTCCCATAGGGTCAAAGTTGACAGAGAAGCTTTTTTTCTTTCCTTTTAAAAGATTATACCCCTGACAAGTAAGACGAGATTAAGTGATGTTCAGGAATCAGCATCTTGTTTCTTTGGTGCTGTTTTGACCTGAAAGCTCTCACTTGGAGGATTGTGGGGAGATTGCTTCCAGCTGCAGTGACATGTCTCCAGTGCTTCTTACAATCTCCATTTGTTTACACCAGACAAATGTACAAGACTGCTTTATTAAGGCCAGTTACACATCAAACATGTTACTGAGCTTTCTTTTGTTCATTTTATAACATTAAAAGAAAACATTCTAGACAAGAGAATTCTCAACCTGGTTTATAAAATCACGACTTTTTAAATTGATAAAACTAATGTATGGTCATTTGAATGCTTCATCAGCAAATAATGACTTCACTTCATTGTCACCTGAATGTATTCATTTGTTTAACTTCCCCAGTGATCAATAAGAACACGTTAAACACGGAGCATCCTGCACACTTGCATAACGGGGAGAAGCTCAAAACTAAACTAAAACCTCATGACAACCATTTTCACTTCATCTAGTGATTGAAACGCGTTACTACAGCAATTATACACGCATTGGGCTTGAATACAGTCCACATAGAGATGCATAGGGGTCTGAAAAAAGCTTCTTAGATCGAATTTATGTTATATTTAATCAATTTGAGTTACCTGACAATATTTTGATAACCACATATACCCCAAATGGCAATTTGAAGATTCTGCCTTAATATCACTACTAAAACCTCTCCAACTTCACTTTATTAGCATCAGTCTGTGCACAGATTATGTGCAGATGTTGCTGCAAATGCCTGATTCCAAACGGATCTTCACTAAAAGAAACACTCTACAGTCCTTCTATAGCAACTCTGTGAGGCTGTGCTAAATGTTAATAGTAACATGCCACCAGGCTCACAATGGCAATATATGCCTGTGTTTACCCTGTTAGCATGCTAACATGTTCTAATGTCCCACCATCCTGGTTTGTTTTTAAAATAGGATTGTGTGACTATTTGTTTTTGATTACTTAAAAAAAAATATATATATATATATATATATATATCAACAGTTTTAACCCTTGAAATGGGCTCAAGGACCATTTCATAGTATTTATAGTTGGGAAGGCCTTCGTAAACCACGCCCCCTTTTCGCATTTGACGCGTCTATCGCGCCGCCCGACGCGAATTCGTCAAACGCGTCTGTACGTTGACTTTACATGGGATCCAGACGCCGCGTTTGGTGTGAACACAGCATGAGACATGGACCATCCTGGGCCCTTTCACCCTGCCTAGAGTTGGCCATCATGGGCCCTTTCACCCTGCCTAGAGTTGGCCATCATGGGCCCCTTTCACCCTGCCTAGAGTTGGCCATCATGGGCCCTTTCACCCTGCCTAGAGTTGGCCATCCTGGGCCCTTTCACCCTGCCTAGAGTTGGCCATCATGGGCCCCTTTCACCCTGCCTAGAGTTGGCCATCATGGGCCCTTTCACCCTGCCTAGAGTTGGCCATCATGGGCCCTTTCACCCTGCCTAGAGTTGGCCATCCTGGGCCCTTTCACCCTGCCTAGAGTTGGCCATCATGGGCCCCTTTCACCCTGCCTAGAGTTGGCCATCATGGGCCCCTTTCACCCTGCCTAGGGTTGGCCATCATGGGCCCTTTCACCCTGCCTAGAGTTGGCCATCCTGGGCCCTTTCACCCTGCCTAGAGTTGGCCATCATGGGCCCTTTCACCCTGCCTAGAGTTGGCCATCATGGGCCCCTTTCACCCTGCCTAGAGTTGGCCATCCTGGGCCCTTTCACCCTGCCTAGAGTTGGCCATCATGGCCCCTTTCACCCTGCCTAGAGTTGGCCATTCTGGGCCCTTTCACCCTGCCTAGAGTTGGCAGTCAGTCACTAACACATGATGACATCAATCTACTGTGGAAGGGGATGATCTAAATATAGAAACCGCACGCACACCAAATGTACAAGTACAGGATATCGCAGTACCTGCTCACCTACAAGCTCTGACTAAACTTTCCCCTCACCAAGCCAGGGCAAAGACATGATACACACTCAGGTGCTGAAGAGCTATAATTAACAGAGTCCCTCTAAAACCAGCTGGGGTGGAAACTCTGGACACATTATTTGGACATACTTGTACTGTGAATACTGAACTCTTTTTAGCCCCGTTGTTTTCTTTGGGACAGATGGCTCCGATTGGAAATGCAGCCTTTGGCTGAAGCTCCCTGACTGAACCTTTCATTACACTTTATTAATAAAACTATAGAATAAATGAGAATCGTGAGAAAGTTCCTTGGATATGTGCTAATTTTGATCCCAGTTGTAAACTTTCTGCACTCAATACTTCAAGAAAAAACAGACCCCCAAGCATTTCACATTGTTTTACAAGTTGGTTCAACAGTGTAGACACTTTTATTTAATTTTGTTCAGGCCTCAGTAGGCACACTTTTAAATTCAAACACTTTTCCAGGTTTAACATAGCCACCGTGCATAACACATAAAAAACAATGCTGGTCTGGATCTTTAGAGAACAAACCACAACAAAGAAAAGAGAGGTCACAGTCAGCAGTAAAAGTTAATACTGAGTTTACAGTATGAAAATGACATTGAGGGCAATCCGTAGTAGCCGTTCAAAGGGTTTGCTTGGCTGGGTTCAAGTGGTGTTAAGGAGTTTGGGGGTGCACGGCTTTAACTGATGCAAGTAGATGCTGGAGGGAGGTTTCAGGGTTGGGTTTCACTCTGCTTTCACGTAGTGACGTGTGGAAACGACATCCTCCATTGTAAGTGTCTGTGATAGAGAGAGAGACAGTTAATATAAAAAGGAAAAACACACATCTTGTACAATGTATTTTGTGAGAGCACTGACCAGTGTGAGGGCGTTGCCATCGACGCTCCTGACCAGACTGGTCTCTTTGCCGTCCCACTTCTGTGTGTGCACCAACTTCCCATCCTCTACTTTTACAAGGGACTGCAGAACGGCGACAAACAGAGAGAGCTTATTACATCCAAGTTCACACAATCATATTATCATGAATGGATGTTTGGAGCTAGTCTATGCTGCCGGCGATCGGCCCGCCCAGGTCTCCCGCCTGGCCCGCCGCCCGGTCTACATAGCACCCGACCCCGATAATTCACCCTGCGGGTGGTGGGTCCACAGGGTGACAGCTGCTCCATGTTGTTCTTTCGGGCTGAGCCCGACCGGGCCCCATGGGGCGAAAGCCCGGCCACAGACGCTCGCCGACGAGCTCCCCTCCTGGGTCTGGCTCCGGGAGGGTGCCCCGTTTCCCTGTTCCGGGCAAGGTGGCTACAATCCGTGGGCTGCTATTCATCAGGGTTTATTGAACCGCTCTTAGTCTGGCTCTCCCCCGAGACCTGTTTGCCTTGGGAGACCCTACCAGGGGCTGACGCCCCGGACAACATAGCTCCCAGGATCACTGAGCCACTCAAACTCCTCCACCACGTTAAGGTGGCGATTCATAGGAGGAGGGACCACTGGTAGGAGGCCCCGGGGAAGACCGAGGACACGCTGGAGGGATTATATCTCCCGGCTGGCCTTGGAACGCCTCGGGATCCCCCAGAATGAGCTGGAAAGTGCTGCGGGTGAGAGGGAAGCCTGGGTCGGCCTGCTGAACCTGCTGCCACCGCGACCCGACCCCGGATAAGCGGGTGATAATGGATGGATGGATGTTTGGTCCATTGAATGTAGCTATAAGTACATAAAGTTAAATTCATTGGCTAAATAAGAAGTATTTTTTGTTGTAGCTAATTTGAACTACTTTTTACAATTCAGCATTTGCAAAGAATGTACGTCAACACACACACACACACACACACACACACACTCACTCACTCACTCACTCACTCTTTGCACATGCTGAATTGTAAAAAGTAGTTCAAATTAGCTACAACAAAAAATACTTCTTATTTAGCTAATGAATTTAACTTTAGCTGAACAACAACCTCTGTGATCACACATAACAATATCAAGATAATGGTTAATTAAGCAGAAGTTTCATACTCAGAACTGACTCAGCTGACCCTAATCCTGAACTAATCACTTCTAAATGTAGCTTTGTAATTGTAAAAGGAAGACTTGTTTATTGAAATATAAACTCTTGAACCCGAGCATAGCTGGGTGCAGCTTGAAAAAAGCAACAGATAATGACACGTGAAACATGTAGTAACACATTCATCCTGGATATCCACATAATGCAGTAAGCTCATTATAACCATTTCAACTTAGAGAAAAACACAACTGTCGTAACCTCTAGTAATAGTCGATCCTCAGCCTTGATTGGGAACACACGATCACATCCGGTGGATAATTCGTTATACTGCATTTATCTTCATGGGTTCTGGGTTTTATTTACGTGAACTTGCATAGAAATCTGATCGATTGATATTTCAAAACAGTTGTAGTACAATGAAATGAATACCTATAGTGGCATGTAAATTAAATTAAACACATGTTAGTAGGCCTGCCTAAGAACATTCAAATGGCCAATTAGAAGATTCCCACCGCAACTCGCCACGACTAAAAGCCATCAAACTTGCCCACTTTTATTAAGCATGTGTGCACAGGTAGTGTTCACATATGGTTTGCAACTGTATCACTCCAATGGGATAATCACTCTATAAAGTGGGAAATTAATTAAATCTTTAATTTATGCTATGTTCCATATTGAACCTTACACATTCTGCAGAAATCTCACAAGTGTACCTTTGTTATGATACCAATATTAATTCAGATAGACCTGTAGTTTCTAATTTGTTTTGTAATTCATGTGAATAATGAAACCAATAGCTTATATAATAATTTACTTTTGATACTTATAAACAGCTAAATATCTTCTTCAGAGACATGCTGTTCTGCCCGTTTTAAGAGTTCTTCTGAAACAGACTGAGAAGTTTATTTGAATCAGAATGAGCCACAAAAAGGTGTTTCCAGTATGTGGCTGTATCTCCAACACGCAACGCATCATCTACTCTTTCTTTTTCTCTGCACAAATAGTTCAAACATGGCAGTCACTTTTAAAGTATTCTCTGATGGATCTGATAAACCAGTTAGTTCCCCTCTAGCCTCTAAATTAGAGTATGGTAGCTGAAAATTAGGTCTCATTTCATGGTTGTAAATTAGGACCAGTACATCTTCTCTGACCCATCTCCTCCCGTTCACCTTCAATTAGCAAAAGTTGACCTCTCACCTTAACTTTCCTATCGTCGGCGGTGGTCTCTTCAAACTCCTCATTGAGCTGAAGGAGAGCTCTGTGTTCTTCATGGTGCTCTGGGTTTTCAACCGTCACCACGTCACCCTCCACTGAGATGAGCGTGGTGGGCTTGGTCAGGTTTCCCACCTGACGTGTAGCAAAGCCCACACCTGTAAAAACACACAGGTAATATAATGTTTCTGGGACGTATATAATAGATGATATTGTTTCCTTGATGAATTAAACAAGACTCTCAGCTCTGTGAGGCTGTAGAGCTCAACCAATGAACAGATCAAACAAATAACACTATTTTGACATGCTGGTGCAGATAGATGAAATGTAAAAGGAATACAAAAGTTATTACAAAACATCTTGTTGGAAAAAAGGTTTGTTTGTTGCTATTTTAATGACAATCCATCAAATCATTTTCAGGAAGTCAAAGTGCTGCACAACCAATCATACATACATACATGTATATTACTAAAATAAACATGTTATATTAATATATATAAAGTAAATGTCTGAGAATATTAAGGGCCATATTTCTAAAACATTTTGCACACGTCCTTATGGACTCCTTCAGCAACACCCTCTCTAATCTCTATTTGTCTGCTGTCCAAACGTGGAGCATGTTCTTCAAACACTGCATGGTCCTGCCTGACCTGCCTGTCTGTACATGTGAACGAGTATAATTGCTTTTCTTTTACATTGGAGTAATAGTGACACACCCTTGTCGATGAAAGGGAGAGAAACTGCCTGACGATGCGGTTAATGTGTAAGAGCTTATTCAATTATTTAATTTTCTTAAATTTAATATATCCTGCTCTGCCATTTTATTTTATTTGAGTGTATTGTATATATTGTAACCATGTTGCTGCTGCTACAAAGAAATGTCCCCCTGGGGATGAATACAGTATATATCTAAAACAGCTACTTTCCCACAATCAATACAACAAAAGGTCACTGTGTGTGTGTGTGTGTGTGTGTGTGTGTGTGTGTTTGTGTGAGAGGGATATTTTGAAGCCCGTCTACATTCTCGTCCCATTAGCTCCTCTGCATTGGGACCATCTTAATATTCAACTCCTCCCATGGCCTCAAACAATGAACAGCCTTCAGCGAAGGTCACCCACATTATGCTCGAGTGTGTGAATGCGAGTTTGTGGCCACTCAGTTTCTCACTGGAGGGGTTTCTCCGATAAAAAAAAAAGAGCCCCTCCCTCCTCTCCAGCACTTAGACCATGCGGTCAACCACTCTCTTTTTTTCCTCCCCCTCTGGTTCCTCTTTCCACTCTTCATCCTCTTCTCCCTCTTTTTTTTAATTCTCCATATTGGTTCCTCCCTTATTCAATCCCTCCTCCCTTCATCTGCTTTAAAAGCATTAACAAATGCTTAAACAGGTCAAAAACAACACACCCTTAAAGCATTCATCTTTCCTCCGCCACATTTTCACATGTGCTCAAATGCAGCACCACTCATCTCCTGTTTCTCACACATGCCGCACAACTATCACGTGCACACATGTACACACGAAACACACTCTTACCCAGCTTCTTCATGTATTCATCAAATTTCACGCTATCCTTGAGGTCCCATTTGCCAACGAAAGCTTCCATGTCTGCAGCAGTTTTGGAGGTGTGAGTGCGAGACGAGGGTGTGTGTGAGGCGGCGAAGCGAGGGAGGGCAGAGAATGAGAGGAGAGGGAAGAGAGCACATTCAACACCACCAGCTGTCCTGCAATCCTACTGGCTGGATTTATACCGGCTGTTCGTGATGTCATCACGCTGAGCGCGGGGGGTGGGGGGGTGGAGACAAAGAGAGAAAGAGAGTGAGTGTGTCATATACTTGTTTTTGCAAATAATGAATGTGTGAATTATGTTTGTAACTGACTATGAAGTATCTGTTGTAGCTGCAGCAGAGTATAGTATATACAGGAATGTAGTATTTTCTCACATTATAAATGATAACTACTACATTGTAAATTTCGTACTACATGCCCCTGGCAACACTACTTATTTATGACCAAGCCAGCAGAGAAAATGTAAAAAAATGTCACATCTAAGGACGTGTAAAAGATGGCGGATCAGTGAGAGCTACAGCGCCACCGTAAAGAACATGCTTAAGAGAATAAAAGTGTAAAGATAGGGGGAAAAGGAGGAGGAGGAGGTGTTGATAAACAAGCCCCCACTAGAAAGAGAAGAACAACAGATTGAGCTTGAGGGGAGGTGAGATGATTGATTTTTATAAGTTTTTTGCAGGGGGATATGAGGTTGAAAAGAATATCCTGACAGTCTTCATGCTTCATGTGCTTCTCCTCTGTGACCTTTCTTCCTTGCGTTTACCACCTGCTTTGGTTCTTGTTGACTCTTACTGACCTCTGAGTGGCCCGCCAGAGCACAGAGGGTGACAAATACCGTGTGTGTGTGTGTTTGTTGTGTGTGTGTGTGTAACCCACATGCCCCCTTGCACATGATGCAGAGAGAGCCATAGTCATGATAAGGGTGTTGGAAGGTTAGTTCATGACAAGTACATTAGGAGGACATTGTACTGACTTACATTCATTTCCTTACCTGAAAACCAAAAAGACTAAATCTGGTGATAGTCTAATAATGTATGTAAATTATTAACAAATCCCATGAAAATAAACCAAAACCAACAATGGGATTAATCTTTCTAATACATGTTGTATGTGTATTATTCCTCTGAGCCATATACATGTATGATATTAAATATTGAATATAAAATGAGCTCATCCAGGTGCAGAAAACACTCCTGTTGATTGACAATAGCTAACAACTACAGTGCCCAGCTATTTAAACATTTTATTTAACCTCACTTAAATATATATTTGTTACCTGATTTTAAAGAGTTGCTTCTTCACTAGAAACCAATGGGCTAACTTCTGAGCACCAGACAGGTTAAGTACTAAGAGACGGATTAATGTCTTACTGCTTTTGATCTATTTATGGGATTTGTTGACCAAACATAAATCTTAAAAGATAATCCTCATTAGCAATAGACTTAACAACAACAAAGCTTATATTACCAGTCAATGGTATCTGATCAAACCACACTCACAGTCCTGGTGAAGTTAATTCCCTCAGTCTTGTTACTCTCTTAAATTGTTCTGACCATTTGGGAGGTGGCTGTAACACACACACACACACACACACACACACACACACACACACTTGTATGGACCCTTATTGGGATATTGCATTAAGTACGATTTTTCTTGCAGAGTGCTAGATTAGAAAATTGATACCACTCTTATGTTTCCACTGTAAATATAAAGCTACAGCCAGCAGCAAAAAGATTTGAAAGAGGGGAAGACAGATAGTCTTGCTCTGTCCAAAGGTGGCTCTGGGTTTTCACCGTCACCACGTCACCCTCCACTGAGATGAGCGTGGTGGGCTTGGTCAGGTTTCCCACCTGACGTGTAGCAAAGCCCACACCTGTAGAAAACACACGGGTAATATAATGTTTCTGGGACGTATATAATAGATGATATTGTTTTCCTTGATGAATTAAAAACAAGACTCTCAGCTCTGTGAGGCTGTAGAGCTCAACCAATGAACAGATCAAACAAATAACACTATTTTGACCTGCTGGTGCAGATAGATGAAATGTAAAAGGAATACAAAAGTTATTACAAAACATCTTGTTGGAAAAAAGGTTTGTTTGTTGCTATTTTAATGACAATCCATCAAATCATTTTCAAGGAAGTCAAAGTGCTGCACAAACCTGGTAATGACCTACCAGAGGTACTGGTAGGTCATTACCTACCAGTACCTCTAAAGCTCACTAATTAACATCTTATATCTCATTTGTTTTTGGCTTATGTGCCAGACTATTTCTGGGCCAGGTGCAGTGACTCCAGTATTTGTGTTGCTGGCTGTAGCTACTTATTTAGTGTACAGATTCGAGAGATGTCTCATCTAACTCTCGGCAAGAAAAGCCCATAAGTATAGTTCCCAAAATGATAAACTATTTGTTTTTAAACTAATTTCAGAGCCCTAAAGTCAAGCCTGATCAAAGAGAGCCTTTTGAATAAGAAAGCACATGCTAACCTTGCTTGCCATGAATCTGCTCACTCCCAAGGGGTTGAAATTCAAATCAGTCCTCACATACTGTACTGATGTACTAGAGGGGACACACACACACACACGTACACATGCACACACAAACACACACACACACACACACACACAGACACACACACACACACACAGCAGCAGCATTGATTGAAGTACAAATGTCCACTTACAATCCCCCCCCCCTGTCTGTAAATGGTCTGATGATCTGGAAGTTGTGTAATAACAAACACATATTACAACTTACACTCTGTCCCACCCCACAGACACAGACAGACACACACACACACACACACGCACGCACGCACGCACGCACACAGACACACACACACATGTACACACTTGTTCTGAAAAAGCAGGGATTCAAGGACAAATTAGTCAATAGTGAATACTGTTACACACATCCCCCGGTTTCACACAACCTGTCCCACTGCCCTCATGCCTCCAGTTGCCTCCCACCTCTCTTGTCTATAGGTGTATCTAAAGTGACACATATGTGTGTGACAAATCTGTGGCATGCATGGGTCTGACATTTGACATAAACAGGTGTGAGAGAGAAAAGGAGAGAGAGGGAGAGAGAGGAGGTGAAAGGTCGAAATCTTTTAGCTCTGGCCTAAAATACATTCACTGTCAGTGGTTGAGCAAGTGAGTGTGTTTGATGTTCCACAATCCTATGATAAAGTGTTCTGGGAAGCCTCTGTGGTCGTAACTAACATTGAGTCAGATTTTTATTCCCTGCAGTTTCAGTCAAGAGATGTTGTTGCTTCCTGGAGGCTTCTAACCCATGCATGGGGAAAGCTTTAGCTAGGCTGGATATAACCCAGCACTCTAATGCTAAATAAGCCCTGTCAATCATACGAGTGATGGTCACATTTGTATTGTAGCAATCACATTAGCGGCATCTTTACCCTGTTTGTGCAGAATCTTCTATTGAGTTACACTTGTCTGATCAATCTTGTAATAACACGATCAATCTGGCTGGACTGCTGTTGAGGTTGTTGCCCGGAGCCATTTCAGCCCCTTTATTGTCCAGAGGAACCCTGCACTGCTTATTTTTGGCCTGAACACACACCACTTTATCCAAGCAGGCATCTGGGAATGTATCTGAGCGTGTGTGGCTGAAGCATACATTGCGCTGACATAAGCAGGAAGCTGTCGGTAGGCATGGAACAGGGTCAAATCCTCGACCAGCTAAATCTATGTGTGACTGTGTGAATAATATAACTAGATAAACATCTGGAAGTGTCACTCCCTTCACTAACACACACTTATTTGTTCAAGTACTCGCTCTGGAGCCTCTCCCTAGACTTCTCCGGCTGCACTCATCTGCACACATGTTCACTCCCTTGTTCAAACGGAGCTTAAGTAACAAGATAAAAAGGTAATTACATGAATGGAGCAGCCAAAGATTGAATTACAATTTAAAAAATATGGACAAAGGGCCATTCTGCAAATATAAGTATTTTTACATTTTGGTGATATGATGCTGGTACTTACAACCTTGTGCCTTAGAAAAAATTGTAACTGTTCGCTGGCACTTGCGTCCTCTGCTGGTCAGACACAAGTACTGCATTATTAGCATATTTGCCTCTAGTAATACCCTTACTGATTTAGCAGTTCTGGGCAAGCTATTGCAACCTTAAAATGACCACCACTCATACAATTTGAACTAACATATTATGTAAATATATGAAGTTTTTCTCCTCCTATGAATCGCCACCTTAACGTGGTGGAGGAGTTTGAGTGGCTCAGTGATCCTGGGAGCTATGTTGTCCGGGGCGTCAGCCCCTGGTAGGGTCTCCCAAGGCAAACAGGTCTCGGGGGAGAGCCCAGACTAAGAGCGGTTCAATAAACCCTGATGAATAGCAGCCCACGGATTGTAGCCACCTTGCCCGGACAAGGGAAACCGGGGCACCCTCCCGGAGCCAGACCCAGGAGGGGAGCTCGTCGGCGAGCGTCTGGTGGCCGGGCTTTCACCCATGGGGCCCGGTCGGGCTCAGCCCGAAAGAACAACATGGAGCAGCTGTCACCCTGTGGACCCACCACCCGCAGGGTGAATTATCGGGGTCGGGTGCTATGCAGACCGGGCGGCGGGCCAGGCGGGAGACCTGGGCGGGCCGATCGCCGGCAGCATAGACTAGCTCTAGGGACGTGGAACGTCACCTCACTAGCGGGGAAAGAGCCGGAGCTGGTGCAGGAGGTGGAGCGGTACCAGCTAGATATAGTTGGGCTCACCTCCACGCACAGCATGGGCTCTGGAACCAAGCTCCTGGAGAAGGGTTGGACTTTGTCCTTTTCTGGAGTTGCCCAGGGTGAGAGGCGCCGGGCGGGAGTGGGGATACTCACGAGCCCCCGGCTGAGCGCCGCTGTGTTGGAGTTTTTCCCCGGGGAACGAGAGGGTCGCCTCCCTGCGCCTACGGGTTGCGGGGAGTAAGGCTCTGACTGTTGTTTGTGCTTATGCACCGAACAGCATTTCGGAGTATCCGGCCTTCTTGGAGTCGGTGGGAGGGGTCCTGGAAAGGGCGCCGCCTGCCGACTCCATAGTTCTCCTGGGAGACTTCAACGCTCACGTGGGCAATGACAGAGAACCTGGCGGGGCGTGATTGGGAGGAACGGCTTGCCCGATCTGAACCCGAATGGTGTTTTGTTGTTGGACTTCTGTGCTAGCCACAGTTTGTCCATAACGAACACCATGTTCGAACATAAGGTGGCTCATAAGTGTACCTGGTACCAGAACACCTTAGGCCGGAGATCAATGATCGACTTTGTAATCGTATCATCTGATCTGCGGCCGTATGTCTTGGACACTCGGGTGAAGAGAGGAGCAGAGCTGTCAACTGATCACCACCTGGTGGTGAGTTGGATCAGATGGCGGGGGACTCGGCTAGAGAGACCTGGCAAGCCCAAACGTGTAGTGAGGGTGAACTGGGAACGTCTGGCAGAGGATCCTGTCCGGGAGGTCTTCAACTCCCACCTCCGGAAGAACTTCTCACAAATCCCGAGGGAGGCTGGGGACATGGAATCCGAGTGGACCTTGTTCAAAGCCTCTATTGTGGACGCGGCTGCTCGGGGCTGTGGCCGGAAGGTCATCGGTGCCTGTCGTGGCGGCAACCCTAGAACCCGGTGGTGGACACCGGGGGTGAGGGTGGCCGTCAAACTGAAGAAGGAGGCCTTTCGGGCCTGGCTGGCCCAGGGGTCTCCTGAAGCAGCTGACGGGTACCGGCGGGCCAAAAGGGCTGCAGCGACGATGGTCGCGGAGGCTAAAACTCGGGCATGGGAGGAGTTCGGGGAGGCCATGGAGAAGGACTTTCGGTTGGCCTCAAGGAAGTTCTGGCAAACCATCCGACGGCTCAGGAAGGGAAAGCAGGGTCTACCCCAGGCTGTTTTCAGCAGGGGGGGGGGAACTGCTGACCCGGACTGGGGACATCGTCGGGCGGTGGAAAGAGCACTTTGAGGAACTCCTAAACCCGGCCAACATGTCCCCCGGAGAGGGGGCAGCGCCGGAAGACTTTGGGGTGGATTCACCCATATCCCTGGCAGAGGTCGCTAAGGTAGTCAAAAAGCTCCTTGGTGGCAAGGCGCCAGGGGTGGATGAGATCCGCCCTGAGATGCTGAAAGCGCTGGACATTGTTGGGCTGTCTTGGTTGACACGCCTTTTCAGTGTCGCATGGGGGTCGGGAACAGTGCCCATGGACTGGCAGACCGGGGTGGTGGTTCCCATCTTCAAGAAGGGGGACCGGAGAGTGTGCTCGAACTATCGTGGTATCACACTGCTCAGCCTCCCGGGAAAAGCTTATGCCAGGGGTGCTGGAGAGGAGGCTCCGACCGCTTGTCGAACCTCAGATTCAGGACGAACAGTGCGGATTCCGTCCCGGTCGTGGAACAGTGGACCAGCTCTTTACCCTCGCAAGATTACTGGAGGGGTCCTGGGAGTTTGCCCAACCAGTTTACATGTGCTTTGTAGACCTGGAGAAGGCTTTCGACCGGGTCCCTCTGGGGTTTTTGTGGGGGGTGCTGCGGGAGTATGGGGTGCCGGACCCGTTGGCACGGGCCATCCGGTCTCTGTATGCCTGCAGTAGGAGCTGTGTTCGTCTCCTCGGTAGTAAGTCAGACACGTTCCCGGTGGGTGTTGGCCTCCGCCAGGGCTGCCCTTTATCACCGGTCCTGTTCGTGACCTTCATGGACAGGATATCTAGGCGCAGCCAGGGGGCGGAGAGGATCCGGTTCGGGAGTCTCGGGATCGCCTCTCTGCTGTTTGCGGATGATGTGGTCCTGTTTGCCTCCTCGGACCGTGACCTCCAGCATTCACTGGGGCGTTTTGCAGCCGAGTGCGAAGCGGCAGGGATGAGAGTTAGCACCTCCAAATCTGAGGCCATGGTGCTCTGCCGGAAACCGGCGGATTGCTCCCTCCAGGTGGGGGCAAACTGCCTACCCCAAGCGAAGGAGTTCAAGTATCTCGGGGTCTTGTTCACGAGTGAGGGTAAGGTGGAGCGGGAGATCGATAGGCGGATCGGTGCGGCTGCAGCAGTAAAACAGGCGCTGTACCGGTCCGTCTTAGTGAAGAGGGAGCTGAGCCGGAAGGCAAAGCTCTCCATTTACTGGTCGGTCTACGTTCCAACCCTCACCTATGGTCACGAACTCTGGGTCGTGACCGAAAGAACGAGATCTCGGATACAAGCGGCCGAAATGAGCTTCCTCCGTAGGGTGGCCGGGCTCAGCCTTAGAGATAGGGTAAGGAGCTCGGACATCAGGGGGGAGCTTGGAGTCGAGTCGCTGCTCCTTCGTGTCGAAAGGAGTCAGCTGAGGTGGTTCGGGCATCTAGTTAGGATGCCTCCTGGACGCCTCCCATTAGAGGTTTTCCGGGCACGTCCAACTGGTAGGAGGCCCCGGGGAAGACCGAGGACACGCTGGAGGGATTATATCTCCCGGCTGGCCTTGGAACGCCTCGGGATCCCCCAGAATGAGCTGGAAAGTGCTGCGGGTGAGAGGGAAGCCTGGGTCGGCCTGCTGAACCTGCTGCCACCGCGACCCGACCCCGGATAAGCGGGTGATAATGGATGGATGGATGGATGAAGTTTTCAACCTGGAAACAGAATCAGTACTTGACAACGTAGTGAGAAGTCCAGCCGGTCGACCTTCGTTGCATGTCATCACCTTTCTCTCTCCCCTTGTTTCCTCTACTGTCACTCTGAAAGATGTAGAAAATACCTTGAGAATACACTTAAAAAACAGGAGAACACCTCAAGCTATAAGGGAACAAATAAATGAAGGATTATGGATTTACAATATTCAGCACTTTCAAGACAGCAAAAGTGAGTCCAGGATAAGAAGCCGGAATAAGAGTTGTTGCTTCCCAATCTAATATTTACAGTATCCTTGGAGACAGAGACGTGGGGGCAGTGCATTGAAAGATCAACCGGACACTGTGTGTGTGTGTGTGTGTGAGGCAGAGTACTAGATTCCATCAGTGACACTATGGTAACTGTCCCTACAACTGGCAGTTCCTCTCCCCCCTTTGTCAGTGTGATTTTACACCATAACCTTCTTCCAGTCATTTTGATACAAAAGGGTTTGTACGATAATTTATTTTTACTTCAGTAACTCTCCAGGTGAAACAGAAACACGTTTTAAAAAGGGCAGTATCTCTAATTGAGTAAAGTCTTATCTATTTGGAGGTTGTGAGAAAATTACTTAATGCACATTAATAATAGGCTAAAATGATGGACTTGTAAGGCTTATAAGGCTTTAGATATTAGATATGTCACTATTATAGTTCCAGTGCAGAGAGGGAAGAGTGATTAGATGGTCAGCAAAGGCCTTCAACCCCTCGGCTAGTAGTTTCCAAGCTTTTAGGCTTGTAACCCCTGAAAATTAAGCAATGATTACTTGCGAGCCCTTATTGCTGTTTGCATATGTTCAACAGTGATCAGAATAAGGTACATCTTAAAGGATCTCAAAGGGGTCCTGAGCCGTTGGCCATCAGGGTGCTCCTTCAGGCTTGCTATGGTTGTAGTTTTGTTATGTATAGTTTTAGATGTCAATTTATTTAGCATTTACATCTAACTGACAATTTGAAGCTGTGTTTCAATCAGCCCTTAAAGCCCAACATCCCTTAGAAAGTGAGAAAATATAATTAAAGACGTTTGGCTGCTAGTGGTCGTGCTTGTGGGATGCATTTGGATACTCTGATCTCATCACAGTGCACAACAGTGCAGTTCCGGTCAGAACATTCAAAATAAAACGCATTGAACTTATTCAGCAAGTAAGTCCACTCACAGTCGCTTTACTGAGACTCTAAAATAGATGACAACCACGTGTTTATTTTAAAAAGCATGCTGCTCTTCAACCCACAGAACAAGATTCAGTTTTTTAAAATATTTTTAATTGACGTCATAACCGCTCCGCTTCCGGCATCTCTCCCTCGCGAGCCGTTTAACTTGACGTGTATCCATGGTAACCACTGTGGCTACACTAGGTCCGGTCCTCTCTCCACGCATCCTGTTACCTTTTCTGAAAGAAACAGCCGAAGATGTGACCGCAGCGACCTGTGGAGAAATACAAGAATAAAAGCGAAACAAACTAAATAGTTTTAGCTCGTGAGCTTCATGACGCCCTCACAGAGAACTCGATATGGAGGCGAAGCGGCGCGCGACACTAAAGGGAGAATGGCAGGTGAGTCGATGGCCTGATTGAATGGATAAAATACAGTTAAAATATTTAAAAAAACGTTACTGATTCAAGACTCGCTATTACAAATAATAATCTGTTTTTTAAAATGGGATGACTAAATTGTCTGCATTAACTAGCCCACACTAACTTTTTTGAAGATTTGAAAGATTGTGCATGCATGGTCCCTCTGAGACCACCAAGAAAGGCCTGATTCAGTCTTTCTCAACTGGCCACAGCTGCTTATGAGATGTTTAAGCTTGGAGACCAGGGTGTCACTGTGAAATGCTTTTTTTGTGAAGTGTGTGTTTGACTGTCTGTGATTCTGTGATGCCAGTGGTGTCTTATTTAAAGAAGGGCACTGGTCATCATGTTCGAGGTTTAGGGTCTTGTGTCTATTGTTCTGCATCTGGAACCCCCCCCCCCTGACTGGACAGAAAACATCCCTCCGTCTCCATTAGTGCCAGAAAGTGAAACGTCAAAGATGCTGTGTGTCTCCAATGCTTCATTAATCATGCAGATTCAGCTGAGCCCTAAACAGGTCAAGCAAGCCTTTGTTAAGTTGTGTGCGTGTGTGCATGTGTGCGTGCGTGTGTGTGGTTGTGTGTGTGTGAGGGGGGTGGGGGTGGGGGTGGGGGGGGGGGGGGGGGGGGTTACATGACTTAAGGAAGCCTAAATTATTCAGCAAGTGGAGCAAGGTGCTTGAAGAATCTCAAATGGCCCTTGCACTCCATGTGATGGAAAACACTCAAATCTGATCAGCCGGATTTGTTTTCAAACACACACACACACATACACACGCACACACACGCACACACACACTCACAAGGTTTCCTTTGATTAAAAGTCTAAAAGAAAAACGTGATGACATCGGTGTTATTAGTTACACTTTCAATCATCCAACTCTTGCTTTCTGTGTTTGTGCTTCCACCCGTCCTCCTTTTCTTCCTGCCTCCGCTCCTCCAGTCCCGTTGTTTAAGCGTGCTGTCGGGGTCCCGCAGCCATGGCCCATTCACCCCCACCATACGCGACAGGGCCTTAGATCCCACTTCCCTCTTCCTCAGCTCCCTCTCTTCCACACACGCCATGCAGAAGAGAGCGCAGAGAGGCCCCATCTGGTTACCATCATCCGGCCCTGTGGTCAAAGCACACTACGCAAGGTGAACTCAATATTTACCATTTTCAGTTGCACTGTAAAATTCATGGCAGGTTTATAGGTTGTGACTTATGGCTTTGTCAATGGTCAATACATATATAGATTAGTAATAAAGTGTTAATAAGAGCAATGTTTGTATTGAGAGGTTAGGAGTGTTTATACTTTTGCTTTGGTAATATTGCAATCATATATGTTTAGAACACATTGATAAGTCTGCATAAGTCTGCAGTTATAAATACTAATAACTAACTGTAATATTGTCTCTATGTTTTCAAGGTAACAGTCCTCTTGAACCGTAGAGGGGTGGTGTCCTTCGAGCAGCTGCTATTGGATATATCTGAGGCGTTGGGTTTTCCTCGCTGGCACAGAGCCAGAGTCACACGCTTGTACACAACCCACGCACGAGAGGTGAGACTCAACCATGCCCTCATTAACTCTGAGCAGGGTTTCAAAATTCCGGGAATATTAAAAGTTGGAAACTTTCCACGGGAATCAACAGGAATAAACTGGAAATGTTGGGGTAATTTAACTGTATTTACCTTGTCATAAGCAGACATGCATGCAAACATTCATAATACAACTTTTAAAGATTACATTTTTGACATTTTGTGAGTAGAACTTTATTCTTTCATCGAACAACAAAAACATGAACGTTGAATAAAAAAGGTGTATCACCACCCCCCAACTCACATTTTGTTTTTAGTGTTTTTCCCTGAATCCTTTCAGGTCTAAATGCTTTCTTCCCGGACCTCATCAACGTCCTCCTCACTGCTGTAAAAAGTTAGTCTACTGTATACAAATAAACTTGGTATTAAAATGAACGTGGCTTCAGTTTACCAAGTAATCAATATGCTAGGTAATGACAAACAGTGTTGGGAAAGTTCACTTTCTACATGAACTAGTTCAGTTCATAGTTCACAAATTTTAAAATGAACTAGTTCAGTTCATAGTTCATAATTAAAAATGTTGAACTAAGTTCACAGCTCCAAAAAATGAACTAGTTCAGTTATTTTTTTCAATATGTTGCGAGCTATAATTGGAATCTCTATCTGTCTGCAATACCGCTCTTGGCCTCTACGCAACTCAGCGCTCTCACACTTGCCAAGCAAAGGGCTGAAACGTTCAGACGCAACACTGATGACAAAGACGTTCACAAACAACACAACGTTTTACGTTTACGTTTACGTTTCTGGCAGACAATGTTCCCAACCAGCTGCATTCAGGGTCCAGCTGAGCTAGGCGTGCATAGTCTTGTTCTCAACTACATTTAAGTTCCCTGTTATATGCTTTTGCAAAAAAACTTTTGCACATTTTTCTTTTCAAGATTCCCGAGACAAAATTCCCGTGGAAACTTTCCGGAAACTTTCTGCCTCTTTGCAACCCTAACCCTGAGGCATAAATACATCAATGGGCCAATACTAACTACTCCCACAAATGTGTACCTGGCCCCCAGGTTTGCTGTGAGGCACTGGGACACTAATAATAATAATAATAATAATTTATATAGCGCTTTTCGTGATACTCAAAGACACTTTACATAGTTTGAAACTACATTTTGATAAGAATCATGTCAGAAAATTGTTGATTTAAAATAGCTAAAACAAGTTGACACACTGCACTCCTGGAGTTATGTGGCCCCAGGACACTGTCCCCCCTTGTCCCGCTCTGCCGGCACACCGAGTGCCCTGATCTTCAGTTGACACCCATCTACTGAGCAAGTCATGGGCCATACGATGTTGTCATAAGGTCCGGATGTGGTCCCCTTGTCTCTCCTAAATTGTCCCTTTTTATCTATTTTTTCATAGGTGAAAGGTGTATGTGATTTCTTTCGGGGCGAGGTGGCATTCCTGGCGGTGGGGAAGGCTCGTCCAGAGCTGAGCGATGTGCAGGAGGCTCTGGAGGAGCTGTTTCCAGATCATTCCCATTACCGAGCTGATGCACTACAGGCCTGGGAGAAAAGACTTCGTCCAGCGCCAGATAAAGCAGCAAAGGCTGACAGTGGATACAGTGAGGGGACAGACACTAGCAAGACTCACACTAACCAAGAGACTCACCAGGACACAAATGCACATGTCATAAAACATGCTATTACTCACAGAAGTACTCAGCCGCCTCACTATTTAGACACACACCAGCCTGATGATTACAAGTCAGAAGCACGGAAGTGTCATAAAATGAATTCATGCAGAAAACCTGCTCACCTGCCCAACCACCTGCAAAGACTGTGTGTGAAGGGCGGAGTCAGAGCGCGACAGCCTCCTGTCATTGGTCCATTTAAACGTGAGGAAAGTCTTAGAGAAGCAGACATATCCCCTCCTACACTGTGTGAAGACTGCTTAGCAAGGAGAGTTAAACATGAGGTACCAGAGCGGCTCAATCTACTGTCAGGGAAGGTCCCACTTCCTCCTGTGTCGAGGAAGCAAAAAGGAAGTTCATATACAGAACAGGAAGTGAGAAAATTGTACGTTCACCTCAGCCCTACACCTCCTCAGCCAATCAGCAGACATGAGGAGAAGAGTGTTGCACAATTAATTTCAAATTTACTTCCAAATGTGGGTAAAGTACACAAGGAGATTCAGCATAGGACGAGCTTTGACCTTCCCTCAGATGACAGTAGTGTCACCTTGGCAGATATCGAGCATTTTTATGAAATAGGACGCGTGGTTGGAGATGGCAACTTTGCGGTAGTGCGAGAGTGTTGTCGTCGCGACAACAAACAAACCCTCGCCGTGAAGATTGTTGAACGCTCCAAGCTGATTGGTCGAGAGCACATGATGCAGAACGAGCTGAGCCTTCTGGGTAGCCTCTGTCACCCACGCATAGTGCGGCTGTTGGCGCACCACCACACACACACTCACTCCTACCTGGTAATGGAACTGGTGAGCGGGGGGGATCTGTTTGAGGCCATCAGTGAGAGGGGGAAGTTTCCAGAGGGCGAATCAGGACTGATGGTGTCAGATGTGAGCGAAGCACTGAACTACATCCACTGCAAAAGTATTGTCCACCGAGACCTCAAACCAGAAAACCTACTGGTGAGCGTTTGTATGTGATTATTGTGATCATTATTGTATCTTTAATAACTACCTTTTTTCATATTGCTACAAAGGAGTGCCAGAGATATAATTGTATACACTAGTGCAGCGGCCGTTGAAAACATGTCCCTTCAGGCTGAATGCTTGGCCTGTGGGGTTCTCGAAAACCGCACATACAAAGAACTTTACAGTCAACAGTGCTTCCGTGGATCCTCAGCAATACACCTGCCATGACATAGTTGGTTTATTTACCCATGTCGCAGCTACACATGGTGAGAAACACCAGTGAAAACAGTTCACAGGAAACACTAGAGGCAGACTTGCGCTACTAAAAGGGCCCTAACATAGGTATGAAAAATATTGAATTAAGACTCTGAAGCACTGCTGAACAGCACCATTTGCTTGTTTACGTGTCACGTGCCTAAATTGCACCAAATTCAACAAAAGCTCTCCCTTGGGTGCAATACATCCACCAAGTGTGAAGTAGATCGGATGAGCAGTTCTCAAGATAGAGGCGAAGGACACACAGGCAGACAGAGATTCCTAGCTTTATAGTTAGATTGTGGCTTTAATATTTAGAAAGCAAAATGATTCAGTAGAAATCTATTTCTTTGTCTCATAATATCCTATATTAAAATTACCATCCATATTGTGATCTATTAGGTCTGCAAATCTTAACTTAAACCACAAAAATTCTACATAGTTTATTGTTACTAAGTTATTATTAAGTTAATAGTGTAATTCAACATTTATCCAACTTGTTTTCATCTTCTGTCTGGACACTTTTTTAATACTTTGTCTAACCTTACATGTCACACTGTGCGCCTCATAGTGTCGCTATTTAACTTAATCTGGAGTTACAATTAATATCTGAAGATATAACACAATTTTCTCTGGCAAGCAGGTGGTTGCCCCTGGAGACATTTGAATTTTAAAAATATAGTCTCAACGCCTCCATGATTGACTCCTGTCTGTCTGGTTTTTCTTGTTCTCTCAGATAGAGCATATGGCTGCTGGCATCTGTAGGCTGAAGTTGGCAGACTTTGGTCTTGCCATGGTTGTGACTGAACCTGTCTTCACTATATGTGGCACACCCACGTATGTAGCCCCAGAGATTCTCTGTGAGACAGGTTAGTGCTCTTTGTTGCATAAATCCCTGTTTTACATTCCTTTTTACTTTTAAATCTGCATTTCACTAAATATTTTTGTTTCTTATATATCGAAAGTCTTTGCTCATTTTCCAATCTAAATTTGAATAATGATTGTGGTTTGACCCAACAGGTTATAGTGTTGCGGTGGACGTTTGGGCTCTGGGTATTATTCTCTATATCTTGCTGTGTGGATTTCCCCCATTTCGCAGTCGGGATCGGGACCAGGAAGAGCTGTTTCAACTCATAAAACAGGGACAACTCCACTTCTTGTCCCCCTACTGGGACCCCATCTCAGAAGGTGAGAAGTACAGAAATATAAAGTGTGCTCCGACAAATGTCTATACACACAAACACAAATAAACAATAGGTCTTCCTCTGTGTGTGTTTGTGTGCAGAAGCCAGAGGCCTTGTCAGAGCTCTGCTTCAGCCAGATCCCACAGTGAGGCTGACAGCAGAGCAGACCTTGATGCATCCCTGGGTGAAGGCTATGGCTTCTATTTGCAGGCAGAGGGCGCTCACAGACACAACTCAGAGGGACACAGCAGCTACTGGTGCAGAACCAGACAAGTCCAGACTAGTCCAGAGACTTATTCAGACCAATGCAGCCAAAACAGTGCCAGACAAAACACCAGGTCAAACCAGCAGCGAGGGAGAGGTCACACAGAAAGGGTTCAGCGCTAAGATGAACACAGGAAGAGGACAAGATGAAGACAATCCACCACGGCAACTTTCAAAAGAGACAAGCACAGCTAACACCTTATCGCCACAGATTAAAGTGTACACAGAGGCTAAACCTGGTCAACAGAAACCTGAGTACATCTCTACAGATTCTGGCTCACCAAGCAGGGAGCCAAGCAGGCCAGAAATACAGGATCCAGGTCCCACAGACTTGCATTATGGGATCCCAGCAAGCCAGAGTGAGCTTCTATCCCAGATTAAAACACAATCAAAACAAAACAGACAACAGCAATCCCCTCCATATTCAATGCCTTCCATCAATACAGCGCAAAAAACCACAGTGGATCGCTCAACACAACACCATCCATCCTCCAACCCAGCAGCTTCTTCATCTCACTCTCTGCATCAGCAAAACCTCACACCTCCCCTTCACAACCCGACCACGGCCGACACCCAAAACCACCTCGCCCAAGACCAGGACCTGAAGGTTCACACTACCACCACCCATCCACCCACAGAGTCTCGACCTCGCTGTCAATCTCCTGTTTAACCGTGTGATTAGATCAGCATCATCACTGTCATTGTTCCAGACAATACCCCTGATTTCCTGGCAGCTGATCCTTGACTGACCTGCAGATGATCTGATTTACTCTCTTGGGATTGAATAGGGTCTGATTAATAAGGCTAGATATATCTCATACATGTGTGTAATCCATGTATCCGGCAATCACAAATAATGAGATGATGTGTATTAATGACTAAGGTAAGAGTTAATCAAGCAGGATGTAATCTGGATATAAACATATTTGCTGTTTGTCGTTGTTCATAATGGCGTGGTGTATTCATGAAAATACTTTTTTGTAGTACATTTCTGAAGTGTTTTTGTTTCAGTTGTTTATTTTCCTGCCAGCCATGTTTAACTTAGATATGTTACGCCATTCCCACTGTAACTATTTTGGATTGATTGTGTGATGACAGCGACCCATCCTCCTTGTTTGTACCCTTCTCCGTCTGTGCTAGGATCTTCAGCTGGCAACATTTGTTTACTAAACAAAAAATATCTGTACCAATAACTTTTCATTTGAATCCTGGTTAACGTTTGCTATATTTACTAAACTTTTGAATGCCATCTTTCTGAAAATGTGCTTACTTATTTTGTATTGGTATTGTTTGGAAACAAACTACTGCTGATTGTAATGAATACTCTTGACACTGTAAACGTGTGATGATGATCAGTCTGTGGCAATATTTGAACAAATTAAAGTTTGATAAGATCCATGGGTAATAGTTAGAGTTGTCCAGCATTCAGGACAGAGCATGTGACCACATACTGTTACTGGCTAAGTGTGTGCATAGCTGAGGGTGGTATGGCTCCACTGCCATTCCACACACACCAAATAAGGCTTATCTGTCTGTCCAATGGGAGGGGTTAGTCTTGTCCCTCCACATTACAGACAGCTGACGCAAACATCCTGCCCCACCTAACCCAAAGGACACACATGCAGCCCCCCATAGTACACAAATGCACCCCTTCTAACCCTTGAGGCTGCTAAGCCACATATATGGGGCCCTGGAGGGATGAAACAACTTAGAAATGTATCTGACCTAGTATCAGTGGCCAGTGGTTAATATTTTGTCAATACAAATTATGTTCAATTCAAGGTTAGGGCTTTATTCGATCACCCTTTATTCGCTGAATTATGTGTGCATCCTGAACACACGTAATCACAGGGCCTCTTACAACCAGTTGAGACACTTTGATGGATTGCTGTCAGAGGGCCATTACATGGCGGCAGGAACAAGGTGTTTTTTGTTATGAAGTTTTGTCAAAAGTGTTAGATGTCACTCGTGACGGTGTTATTACGACGTTATAACGTGTAGGCGTGGTTCATAAACATAAACTAAATGATGTGTCCTTTGCTGATGTGTCCTAAAATTGTCGCATATCAGGTTTTGGTCACCTTTCAATGCCTGCCATATACACTGACCAGCAGGTGCTCACTACGCATGCGCCTTTAAAAACTCTTTAAATACCCCAAGTCATCTGCCACAATAAAACATTCCACTGTCAGCCAGGGCTGTACTGAAGTAGTCACTGGCACCCAGAGGCCCTGACAGATACACGCACCATTTTTACTTTTAAATACGCTACTTCAGTTATCGGCCACGATCGGGAACCTGCCTGAGTAATAACGCATTTGACCCGGAGTCTGTGCAGGGTAAAGTCGGGGGAGACGGACAGGAAAAAACAAAGATGGCTGTGTAGCCAGAGAGACGAGTCCCAGCAGAACCGTCTCTAGCCGCGACTTTAATCACCGACAGCTCCCGTGGGTCCCGTGGACGGTCGGTCGGTACCGGAGCAGGGACGTTAGACGAGCAGCCGAGCCGGGCCGCTGGTGGGCATCGTTGTAATCTGCTGTCGGCGCGAATAACGGCGTCGAGAGCACAACAACAGCTGAGAGACGAGTTGTTTTTGTTCTGCAGAGCGAGAGGACCGCTGTGTTTGTGTCAACGCAGCTAGCCGCGTAGTCCGCTAGCTAACTGTAAGTCAACAGCCCTAGTTCACGTTTAATTACGTCATAGTTACATTACACTGTCTCGTTATTACGCAATCATTTGCTTGTTAAATACCACGTTCGTAAGTGGCGTCAATATTAATAATATTAGTAAAAAGTTACCATTAGCCTGCATTCCTTTTCTGACAGCCGAGCTAACGATAGCGAGCTGTCAGCTGACCGTTAGCTCGGAGCTAACCTGCTAACACTTCGGGCTCAGCCTGCTCGCGACAGGTACATTTTAGACATTTCTAGATAGTCATCGCCATGTCTTCGCTGGAAGAGAGAGACGTGGGCGTCGTGGCCGCCCCTGGCTCCTCCTCGGCCGGCATGGGGGTCGGGGCCGTGGGGGCAGCGGCGGAGGCTGTCGCCGGGGTCGCGGCCATGCAGGAGGAGGTCGGGATACGGCGAGAAGGGCCCGAGCCTCACCCGGACGAGCCACCCAAGAAGAGGGTGAGGGTGCCCGATGGAGAGTCAGGAAAGCTGGAGGATAGACTGTACTCAGTGCTGTGCTGCACCGTGTGCCTAGACTTACCCAAGGCGTCTGTGTACCAGGTAAACGTGGTGTCAATCATGAACCTTCCCCTCATAATCCTAAACCTGCCATCAACAGCTGGACATCATACTAGAAACCCCCCACATGTCCCAACGGCCGATCCCCAGAGCCAACCTGTTGAATATGTTGGCCAGCTCCATTTATTTTTAGTGATACTAGATCTGCAACACAGGCCCCATGTGTCTATGCTGGAAGCTGAGCCATGAGGCTGAGAGACCAGACACACCCAGGCCGAGTGGCCAGCTGTGCTGCCTCAAGTTTATAACATTGTACTGTGAAATATCCACAAATAACCCTCAGTGAAAAAGCCACATCCCCAAATCCCACATAAAAACTCAACCAAAACCTCAATCTGAATAATCTTTTGCCCCTCCCTTCAACCTACCCCAACATCCTCCATAATGACCTCAAACTGCTCACTTCAATGTCAAGTGAACACGTTTTCCATTAATAATTGTTCAGTTAGTCTTAAACATTTACATGCCCTTGTGCAGCATGCAGCACACATGTTTTAAACTGCCATTTAACATGTATTACCAATACTGTGTAAACACACAATTACATTCTTTCCATCCATCATATTGACAAAAGTACATACATTAAAACACATTGACTTAGAGAAGCACAACAAGTACATAACATTAAGCCTGTTATTCGATAAATCCCACCGAACTTTCCATTATTCTGAATGATCTTCTTTATAAAATACTTATTTGTAATCTTGCTGTTATTTTTCCAATGGTGGAGCTGTTACACTATTGTTGGGCGGTTTTAACCAAACCATTGTTATAACCTCACTAGAATTAAAAATTGCCTTTAGCAAAACATGTTTAATCACATTTACACACACTTGTGTTTGGTTTTGAATATAACATACATATAGTTTCGTCCTCAGTATTTTCCCCAATCCTCTATTTTAAGCAGTCCCAATTCGTAAACTTTTAAGCAAACCATATATACCATACAACTGTTCACATTGTTGTAATTGTATTCAACAAGAGAAAGTTTAATTCCAATTTTCCAACCTAGTCCTTTGCAGCTTGCACTAACAAGGCTCACTGTGCCTCTTCCACAGTAATGATTTTTTTACCACTTTCCTCAAACACTTTGTTTGACCATTTTGACATCTCAATGTTATTTTTCCCACAACAGTGTACAAATGGACACCTGATGTGTACAGGCTGTTTTATCCACCTCCTGGCGGATTCTCGCCTCAAGGAGGAACAGGCCACGTGTCCTAACTGCAGGTACACCAAGCTCCCTGTGACGTCAGCACTTTCTGACTAGTGCACATAGGAATACAAACTAGAATCCAAATCAGAAGAAGCTAGTTACTTGAGGTAATGGTTGTAGATCTGAACATCATTTTGTTTAGACATTGATACATCTAAATTTGATATTTTTTGCGAGCGCTCCCAGACTGGTGTGTCAAAACAGTTATACTGTCCACAGACACAGAAGACGGTAAAACTACTAATAATGTAGGTGGTATACCATCTTGTACACTTCCGTAACTGATCCAACAACTTGGGAAAAGAATATTGTTTTGTTTTCTGCCATTTCTGAGTCAGGGGGTATGTGATGCTTGCTAATGGCCTTCAGAGTATCAAAAACACACATTGGCTTGAGGCAAGATGAAAAGGATTTCAAAAAGCAGGATAAACATGCAGTGAAGACTGTAAGATGCCCCCTGAAGTGACACTGGACCGTTAAGTTAATAAGTAATAAATCTGTTATTTAAGACATAACATACACTGATGCATTGGTACAGGAAGAGTAGATTTTCACGTCAACAGGAATTTGATAAATTGCCACCAACAATTTAGAAAAGCATAACGTCCATTGTTCACAAACTCGTCTGAACATTCTTGACATACTACAAATGTCACCACTGCATTGAGATGATGTGTTTTTGTAGGTGTGAGATCAGCAAGAACCTCTGCTGCAGGAACCTCGCAGTGGAGAAGGCTGTCAGTGAGCTGCCGACAGAATGTACCTTCTGCCAAAAGCAGTTCCCCCGGTCCAGCTTAGAGAGACACCAGAAAGAGGAGTGCCAAGACAGGTATACACACACACACACACACACACACACACACACACACACACACACACACACACACACACACACACACACACACACACACACACACATATGCATTCCCTAGACCCTTACCCAAACCTATGCCCTAATTCTAATCTGAACCTTAAACATGCCAAGTGAGGACCGGTCAAAATGTTGTCACTGTCCAAAAAGTTTCTCATTAAAACTAAAATTAGTCCTCACAAAGATTGATGGACAAGTTGACACACACATACAAAAAACGCATAATGTAAAAACATCGGCTCAAAGGTTTGAGTTCAAATCAGTTTCTCCACAAATGTTCAAATGAAATGAGTTCACGCTCTTTCAGATTACAAAGAAATGAAACAGAAACTTGAAAATGGAAGCTGTGTGCATACCAAACACACACACACACAACGACAAACTCACAAGTAGATATGCATTGGTGTGTGCGTGTAAGGTAATTGTATCACATGGGGTTGATTTGGGGAAGATGGGAAGCTTGTGACCTGCTACTTCTGACAGGAAAACCAGCTGATATGATTATGGACTGTGTGTTTGTTGCGTGTATGTAGCTCAGGCCGATTAAATTTGCATGCATGAAATCCTATGGGGTTGTTGCTATAGCAACAGGTGACCCTGTTTAGGACAGCTGTGCCTGTGCTAATGTTACCATGACAACGGACAGTTTTTGGTCAGGTCAGACAGAAAAATGTGCTGCTCTCTAAAGATGTGACTGCTTCTTTTCATAAAGAAGGAATGTAGATATACATAAAGTGAGTTACATCAGAGTGGTGTAATTATCTTTGGTTCACTCCCGAGGCTAACTAGTACCTTTCAAATTATAAATACCCCACTTTTATCGTTGAGAAAGTAACAGGTATTAATTGAAAAAAACCTAAATCCAGGATGTAAAGGATAAAACTCCAAAGCTTTCTTTCCTTGAGGTTGGCTCTCAGCACATACGTATCATTAGTGTAGTATCAATTAGCCTTGGTTCACAACCAAGGTTAATAAGCACCTTTTGATATTATTAGTACCCTCCACTCAGAGCAGGAAAGTACGTGTATTCATCACAAAGCGTCTCTGTAAAGGACCTCATTTATATAAAGCCATTTCTTTCCTTCCTAGAGTTTGTCTTTTAACTCACACTCACCATTATGTTGCCAGGGTGACACAGTGTAAGTACAAGAGAATTGGCTGCCCTTGGCAAGGGCCCTTCCACGAGCTGCCAGCACATGAGGATGAGTGCTCCCATCCCACTAAGACTGGTACAGAGCTGATGGGAATACTGGGAGAGATGGACCAGAACCACCGCAGAGACATGCAGCTCTATAACACCATCTTCAGTCTGCTCTGCTACGAAAAGATTGGGTTTACAGGTACATGCAACAAATATGTAAAGACAAAGGCAAATAGTAGCAGACAAATAATAAGTCTGTGAAGTGTGAGAAATTATCTTAATGTAACACCTCCCCTCCTTGTACTCGTAAAACTGGTTACAATAACTTGAGATGTAATATTCCCGTTGCTCTCTGTTTCAAATCTTGTCCTCCATTTATTTGTCCACCCAGAGGTGCAGTTCAGGCCGTACCGCACGGATGACTTCATCACTCGTCTGTACTATGAAACCCCGCGCTTCACCGTTCTCAACCAGACGTGGGTGCTGAAGGCCCGCGTCAACGACTCTGAGCGCAACCCCAACCTGTCCTGCAAGCGCACACTCTCCTTCCAGCTCATCCTCAAAAGCAAGGTACACGCACTGCTGTCTGTCCGTGTTGAGTTCTTTAAGGTTTTCAGCACTGACAATGTTGAGAACGTGGCCTGATTGTTACAGAGCGATCATCACTGCTTAGCTAACAGAATTGAGAAGCTATTGTATTTCTGCCATCCGAGCTGCTCATGACTTTTTAACACGTCTGTTTTCACGAGGTTGCTTAAACATGGAAGTGTGCACTTCCTGCTCTAATGTTTGTGTGTGAGCTCTGTTATCGTTCTCTTATACATGTCGTGGACATTTTATTTGATCAAATAAAAAGGAGTTCACGATCCTTACAGGATACGACACCCTGAATGTTTCACCCTTCATTTCAGATAAGGAAGAGTCACCCACAGACAACTTTATTGACAAAAAGGGAGGAGGAATACTTATTCTTGGATGGACAATCATGCAATACATGTTGAATATTTAGAGTAGATTGAAACAACAATAGTAAAGTAATGTGATAATTTATCTTAACAATAATTAGAAACCCCCAAATAAGTCTTCTGAGATCAGCATCATATTCTTACATGTGGTGGTGAGGAGTTGGTTACTGAAGCAAACTGTAATTGGCAGTGGAGCGAGATAAATACTGACAACTTTATTTGTTTAGGATTCTTATCAAAGATAAGATCAATACATTTTGATCATATTTGGTGAATCCCTAGTCAGCAGCTGTTGGATGTGTTTGTGTGTGTGCAGGTGAACTCTGCCCTGGAGTGCTCCTTCCTGCTGCTGAAGGGGCCGTACGATGACGTGCGGATCAAGCCAGTCATCCACCACCACTCCTTCTGCAACGACGCCAACGAGACCGACTACGTCCCTCTGCCCATCTCCGATTCGGTGGAGTGTAACAAACTGCTGGCCGCCAAAAACATCAACCTGCGCCTGTTCATCTTCCAAGTCCAAAAATAAAGAGTGAGGGACAAGAAGGAGGAGGAGTATGGATGGTGGAGGAGGAGGAGGAAGAAGATGGAATGGACAAGGAAGAAGAAGGTTGACTGCGGGTGAGGGGCTGAGAGAGTGGATTGATTAAGATTACAGAGAAACACCACTGAACCACTGATACCTCTTAATACCCACACACGCACACACACACATACAATCACACACACATTCACGCAGGGTACACACGCCTAAAGACACACACACACACCACTAATTACACGTACCTCCTTTTACAAGATAGTGAGACCCCTTGCTCGGGGAGCTGTGAGTTGCTATGGAAATGGGTGGGTATTGTTATGAGATGGAGGTGTGGGGTGAGGGATGTGGTTCTGGGCTGGTTGGTGTGTACCTGTGGAAGCCAGGTTGTGTCTGACCTTTCCCCCCTGACACCGGCAGCCAAAGGTAGCACCAAACTAAGCAGGACGTTCTGGGTGCATATGTTGCGTGTGTGTGCATGTGCGTGTTTGTGTGCGTGTGTGTGTGTGTGACAGAGCGAGAGAGAGAGAAAAAGAAAAAGAAAAAGAAAGAGAAAGAGAGTTAAGTGACGGCCCAAACTCTGCTTTTTATGTTGAAATGCCCCAAAGATGTGATAATGTGAACATAGGGTGATTGACTCTATTCTGAGCTGTTCTTTGAACAAGAGAATGGGTGTAAAGGGTGTGTGTGTGTGTGTGTGTGTGTGGTGTGTGTGTGTGTGTGTGTGTGTGTGTGTGTGTGTGTGTGTGGTGTGTGTGTGTCCTTTACCTCTGCACACTTTATGCCTGAGTCTAGTCAAAGATTTATTTCTGTTTTGGCAAAAGTGTCCAGTTTGTGTCTCAAGCTTTGCCAGAACAGACGAAAGACCCCAGTGACCCCTAATACCTTTCAACAAGAGGAGAGATGGCCTGGCTGCATGCATATTTTAGTTCTTCGACTTCTTCCTCCAGCTGTGGTTATATTTAACCTGCAACACTAATACCATTTTTTTCTCTTAACCCTACATATTTAAGTATCAGTGAACTTTAAGCATTTCTTTATTTGGGTTTTAACATGTGACTGGCTGCCTGTGTAAGTGTGTAAACCGTGAGATTCCTAAGTCCTTATGTGCACAACAGAACAATCCTTAAAGACATCGTCAGCCCCAACAAAACCCAGATTCACTGTGTCAGCTGCTTTTTGGGCATTTGATTATTTGTAGATCTATTTGGGAATTTGCACCCCTTCAGTACAAAAACAACTAGGTTCTGCATAACTAAAGATCCAGCACCTTTATTATTTCCGTTAATAGCATGATCATCGGTTTATCAAAGCCATTCTTAGTCATCAAAGCTAGATTAATACATTAGCCAGTGTTAACTTATCGCATCTATATTGGTGTACATGTCAGCCGATAAGTAACAATACACTTCACGACAGAAATGCAAAACTTTGCAAAACTGTCACCAATACAGTTAGCCCACCAGAGAGCACTGAAACGTTTTATGTTTCAACTGAAAAATGTCCCGCTGAGTGTGTCTTGGTTATAATGCTTAAAAAGAGGACCCGTAACTAGATGGATTGTTTATGTCGTGTTAATAATCAGATTTTAAATATCCGCCCAAAGATCCAGACGGGCTACATTCGTAATATCACTAAATATGTAATTTCCTGCCATCATGGGAGAAATACTGCAGACTTTTATAAAATATGAATTGGATCAAAATGCCCTAAGTATCAGTAAAGAAATACCAGTATTAAGAGGTTTTTTTGGTACTTTTCTTTCATTAAATTACCACAAACTGATATACAGAAAACCAGGACCAGGCTGTGTTCCAGTCGAAGAGTACTGGTTGGATTTATGTGCAAAATATAAGGAAGATGCCATCAGTAGTGTGAGACTGGTGGATGGATTTAGAGGCAACAGGGGCCCATGAGGACGGGTCCCGGGCCCTTCTGGACTACTCTTTGTCTGCTCCGAGCTCAACGGCCTTCTGCAGAGGACTCCTCTGGATATCAGACTCACGGTGGTGATGGATGGTGTGTGTGTGTTTGGTGGGAGAGGGGGGTGTGTGTTTCTTTTCTTCTTTTTTTTTACCTCACCACGGTGTATTAGTGTTAGACTTACTTGAACGAGAAGATGTTACTTAAGTAGATTCTACTGTAAAGCAGATAGATCTCTCTCCTCCTGACCTCTACTTCCTGTATTTCTGTGTTTTAATGCTTCGTCTCTATGCCAGTGGACTCACTCATCTCACTATGGCTGTACATGTGCCTTTTATTAAAGATCATGAAACCTGCACTGCTGCTTCTTTGTGAGTGTCTGAATGTAGACGGGACCAAAAAAGAGCTGTTGGTCTGTATGAATATTGCATTCAATGCCGCACTTATGAAATCTAAATTTAATTTTAAAGCCTTGTGCGGATGATGGATATGTTTCATTGAATTTGTTGGTGAGAATATGAATCACTCAGTACAAAATGAATTACACAACATCTCAACAATAACCCAGTGGCTCATCAGTTATTCCTTGCAGTCGTGTAAAATGCTCGATGCTTGAACACTTAAAAGACGGAGCATTTTATATAATGCAATGGTTCTGTTTGTAAAGGCAAACTTAATTGGATATGAATCTGTATATCTGAGTAGACTGTTTTTAAAGTACCAAAAGGAAAAGCAGAGGTATACATAATAAAATGAACAGCGGCTGAATTTCATCGAGCTGCTTCAGTCGGCAGGTCTTGGCATTGTGCACGCTGGCTCTCTGTCACCGTGTTACGGGTACCGGGGGAACTTAAATAGCAGAGCCATCGCTAATGTTATCAGTAACACCTGTGCGTTTCCTGCTACGCCTAGTTAACATGTCTGCTGTGAAAAAGGCAGAGAAAGTCCATCATTTTATACCACGGGTAGAAATAAGAGTTGAAAGGATTGAGTCAAACAACATGAAATCAAATGGCATTCATTTTAATAATCACTTAATTGTTTAGGCCATTTGTACTGATAAATTGCCCTCATTTTGACCAGTTTCAGCATCTCAAATATTAAAATTAGCTGGTGATTGCTTTCTGAATTTGCAAACGGTTAATTGTCAAATATTCTGCAGATTAAGATGGAATGGAAAACAATTATTAGTTGCAGCCCTCCAGCTGTACCTACTGAGTGCACTGTTGTGAGGACAGTGCACTGACAGCCTTTGAGCAGAGGGGGGTGCTAAAGTCTCAGTGAAAATCCGTCAGTGGTTTGATTCGTTTGTTTGACTGCATGAAAACTGTCAGCATCTTAGTCTTATAATAATATCAAGATTCCCCCAATACTTAATGCCCTTAATGATCAACCACTTTAATGCAACATCGTTGACTTGTTAGTTATTCAGACATTAAGGCATGTAATGACATTCCTCTCTCATTTATGAACTCAGTGGTAGGTTAACAACCCATATCTCTGCTTTCCCACAGCGCAAACATAATTTTGAGTATCATGTGATACTGTCCTGAACAGAGAGCATGTTCTCATATAATGCACGTTATCTCCTGGTGTATGTATCTCGCCACGCCTGAGCACTATCAACATTATAGGAAACCAACAGCCGAGATGATATAGAAATGTGACATCGTCAATCCAGCCACAGTACTTTATTCTATTCACACAGTGCATTTCCTCGAAACACAATATATAATTTAATATCAATATAAAACTCCATTTGTGTATATAAATTATGCATTCAATACAGCAGCTCTGATAAATGCTATTAAGCTTTGGTACAGTGGTACATTTGTGTGTGTGTGTGTGTGTGTGTGTGTGTGTGTGTGTGTGTGTGTGTGTGTGTGTGTGTGTGTGTGTGTGTGTGTGTGCGCACGCACATGCTTGTTATGAGTGTGAATGGCGTGCCCTGTTGGCATCGTCAGGAGGAAGGCGGGTGTAGGTGAGCAAGTGTGAAAAAGGGTGTTTGTGTTAAGAATGTGTGTTTGCTCGTGAGTTCACGCTGGAACTAAAATCTCATCACTCCACCCGTCGAGGCATCATCAGTACTGTGCGCTCCAGGCCCGGGCACTGAGGTTGGTGCAGCTGGGAGGATAGCAGCTGCCGTGGTGGGAGGAGGGTGGGGGCACCACACAGCAGTAACCCGCCTCCCCACCAACCCCAGTCACAACTTTACTTTGGGGATAGGACACCGAAACACCTCCCTGCTGAACAAAAGAAAGTTGGAGTGAAGAATTTGCAACCACAAGCACTTTCAGAACTGCTAAACGCTTTTGGGGGCTGAGTTATTTGAGGCTGATGCAGAACGAGACCTTTGGGTGCTCTGTGTTTACCTGAACTATGCTACGCTGATGAGAGGCCATCGGTGAGTAGGTACCCAGCACAGCCTGAGCCTGGGGGTGGGAGGACTGCTGAACCCCCACAGCGTAACCTGCTGCAAGCACACAGTTATATAAGAGATTATTAACAACATATTTCATCACTGCAATTTGTTTAGCAAAAGGTTCATATAGGAAATAAGCCACAGGAGAGTTGTACAGTTATTTTAGAACAAATAAGAAGAGTTGTGAGGAAGACTGGATACAGCATGGATACAGTTGAACTTGAACATCAACATAAGATTCATACAGTAGTAGTGGTGGATTTGGTTTCGGTACATTTTAATTGATTGGTTGTATTTACACTTGAATCTTTATTGGCGACAGCAAAAAAATAAAAAACACACAATTTGGGCAAAACAAACAATTATTTTCCATCATTGATGCAGTCATAGAGTAATCTGTATATCTGTTCCGATGTCACCGCTTTGAGTCCTTTTTTAATTATATACATTCATTTTTGTTATTTTGTTAACGGCCATTGATGCATTGATGCCTGAGAGGGGTCGACAGATTGTTTGCAGCTGGTTCAAATACATTCACTCAATAACATGATTTGAATTCTAAAACACAACAGCTTTGAAATGTATTTCCCGCCGAACTTTGTCATTGCGTTGAATAGAAGCAGCAGGAAAAGAGACCGGTTCACTGTGAGACCCTCAAACTACATCTCTGACAGTGTAACGGCCCCCTCCTCTACTGCCAAGGCCTGCATCTGTCCACCACACACACACACACACACACACACACACACACACAGACACACAGAGGTGGGAAGTACCTGTTGGTTGTGCTGCTTGGATGTGCTGGCCTGGTGAGACAGTCCTGCATGGGTGCTGAGCTGAGGTAGGGTACTGGCCATAGTAATAAACAGGCAACTATAGGAAAACCATATACAAAATATTAGCTTTATTCTTACTGTAATTTACCTGAAACTCTTTCTTTAAATGGCTGAATAAATCTGAAAATTAAATAAATTACTAATCAATGCAGAATATATTGTTATCTGACACAGGAATATTTAATGCATCTTACATGACCATAAAATAAAGTTTCATGTACTTAATCAAATTAAAAACATAACGTTCATGTGTATCTGTACCGTAGGTGAGGGTTGGCAGTAGCTGGGGGGGTTGGGAGGAGGAGGGGGAGGTGCTGCATAGATGTAACCCTGACTGGGAGGGTAGATGGGTGGAACTTCAGCAGTCGACTGACAGCTCACATGAGCAAACTGCGAGGAGAGATCTTCAATCTGTCGGTCAATAAAAAGGAGGTCAACACGCACATGGACGCCCATACACACATGCCTACTGTCAACGCACGTATGTGCAGCAGTTGTCAGACTGTACAGCGATACATACTGTGGTGTATGGCTGTGAGGGAGTGACAGGCAACATCTGTGGAGCTGAGTAAGAGACAGACGAGTACTGAACCACCTGAGAGACACACATATGGGGACAGAGATAAAGACACAAACAGCGACATGTATGCATGTCAGTCTGAGCATGTCTTGCATGCCAAACGCATTCCTGCTGAGTGTGTACTTGTGTGCGTTACCTGCTGCTGTTGGTGTTGAGGGGGAGATCCTTGCAGCTGGGTCTGGCTCCTGATTTGCTGCTGACTGTCTGGAGGGTTGTACACAGCAGGGCTTCCATCAGGGTTCAGGAAAGGTTGCCCTAGGAGGTCAAAGGGTTAAGTGTGATAAATGTGTGTATGTGATGTGTATGTAATCTTGCTAATGTGTGTGTGTGTGTGTGTGTGTGTTACGTACCGGTCTGTGGATTCACTAGTATGCTTCCCGGCGGGATCCCGTTCTCCATAATGTAGGTAGAGTTAGGAGCCGGCTCATCTATGATGGGAGGAGAGGAGGGGATGGGACAAGTGGACGGCAGTCTGAAAAGAGAGATGGAGCCTGAGAGAGAGAGCGAGAGAGAGAGAGAGAACATAAAGAGGAGGAGAGCTTTATTATCACGGCACAAAACAAATTCATGTTTCAACATCTTAATCCGCTAAAACAAAAGCAAAAGACTCCACCCCTACATGTGGAGGACAGTTAAAGATCCTTGGACATTGACATCTCCTGCTGAAAAAGAAAGATCCTAATCAAATGGTCTGTTCTCATTCCTTCCCTTAGGAAACGTCTACAGAGCATCAGATCGGACCAGTTGCCTCCAAGACAACTGGACATAGAGCACTTTAAAATATTGTAGTACTTTAAATAACTCAATGATTTATTTATCATTGTGGAATTTATTATTATTGTTGTTCTCTCTAATTTATTGTTATTATATAGCTTTTAAGGGTTGCCAGAACTTTTAAATGTGTATGACAAAAAAACTTAAACTTGACACCCCCTTAGCAATTCTGTGTTTTTCTTCCTGGATATGCAAAGAAGACTGGAGGTGTTGTGTGAAAATGTACAGCTATGGTGTGAAGGTTCGTGGATTGAGATTTTCACACCAGAAGAACTTCCACTGCTTTTTGTTAATTAGATGATGCTGAATAAAGAACAGACATAATTTATAAACAGCGTTTTCCCAAGTGTTGTGAGCTGTTGAAATCTGCTAATAAGTTTGCTTGCACAAAAGTAAATAGGAGTGAAGTATCTCTCCCTCGGTTGACTGAATGTACACCTTTAAGGTGCAACAGAGAAGTGTTAAAAAGTCTCTAAATATTATTCTGACTCAAGGTTTAAAAAAAGACGCACCTGAACCACGTGCGTCCCAGCTGTGGTTGGCAGCTTGGTACTGTTTCAGGGCAGGGCTTGTCCATTGGTAGGAGGAGTCAGAGTCTGTGCTGCTCCAAGGTCGAGGGTCGTTGCTATAGCGACAATCAGTCTCAGTGCTACTTTGCCTGCTGCTGGCTGTCCAGCTGGAGCCTGAGCTGTCACGGCTCCCCCTGTGAGGCACATTCAGAATTATCCTACAACCTTATTACTGCATACCGTTCATGTGAATGGGGGACAAAGGTGTCTTCCCCACCTGCTGATATGCCACTCATAACAAAGCCCATGAATGCATCCACTGACATAAATTATCTCTGAAATCTCCCCTTCAGTTATCTTCAATCAGTATGTGCGAGATTTCCAAGAATCTTAAACCCTGATACAAAAAAGAAATCTAGGTCTTCATTTTGTTTCTACTGCAGATTCTGTAAAAGCTCTGTTGCAGCCAGGCTGACCAGATTAAGATGATAAATGAGACTACGCATCTGTGCAGACGGAGCTCTACCTGAAGAGCTGCCTTTTCCTCTGGGTCTCGGCAGATGGATTGTACTCCTCCACAGCCCTGCACACAGAACACACACACAGACATATATTAATGTCCTCATCTAAATATAAAAAGCTGAAACGGCAATTGGAGAATGTACTGCAGGCAAGGTTACCTGGTTTCTGCATGGGTGCTCTCCTGGGTGTTGACTGACTGTAAAAGTACAGCGGAGAAATTAGTGAGTCTCCTATATGTCTCTATGTCATATCTGCCAGTCTGTCACTCTCTCCCTGTCTCACCTCTTGGTTGAAGATTCGGTCTCGTGCTCGTTGGTACTCCTCCTCTCTCTCCTCCATTGACTTGCTTTGCTTCTCATGTAAAGGGTGAAGTCGGGTCTGTAGGGAGACAAGCGAGAACAGGTCAAAACACTGATAGGATACGATCAATGTCAATTATAGAGGGAATTCCACAGAGACAGATAGCTATAGAGGAGGACAGACAGACCTGATCATCTGAGCTGTTGTCTCTCTTCAAAATAATTTTCCACCGGTGGATCTCTTCTTTCTTGTCCTTATGCACCTCGTCCAGAAAACGCTGCTCAGGTCTGGAAAAAAAAACAGCTGCCATTACTTCACAACAATGCTAAAAGGCCAGGGTATACATGTGGAAAAGCATTTTTCAAGCTTACATGCGGGTGCTGCTGGTCCTGTTGATGATGACAGACTTGCCTGTCTGGTCTACATTGTGCTCCATCCCAAAGTAGGCTGCCACCCGATGGACTAGCATCCGATGGTAGGACGACATGTGAGGGAACTTCTTAAAGGGACTGAGATTTGGGAAGACAGGTACGAATGAGGGAGCAATAAATGAAAGTGAGAGGGAGGAAGAGATAGAGAAGGAGAGAGAGGCACAGAAGGCAGATTGGTTGCATTTTTTGGCTCAAGTTCAATTTAATCCTCAGTGGCTCAAACACACTAACACAACTGGCTCAATGTATTGATCGGTACACAAAATAGGCTTTGTGGACAGAATTATAATAAACATATTTTAAATTAGCATAAATCATATTCAGTCTTTAATAGGATTTAGCAGGCATACAAGTTTGATTTCAGACAGTATAAACAGGTAGATAGCTCAATGAGGACCCAAGGTTATGTATTCTCTTTTGCACCCACACCCACACAAACACACACCTATTGCTGGTGATGAAGTCAATCATGTCCTGCTCCAGTTTAAGCAGCATCATGCGGTCTCTGGGGTTGCTGTTGAGGGTGTCAACGATAAACTGGTGCAGGTCTATGCCGGTGGAATCGGTGTACTCCACGCTGGACTCTGAGAGCGATGCAGGCAGGATATATTACAAGACAATAAAAATACAAAAAAACATTTCAATATTAAAGACCCAAGAGAACAACATCTAAATCGTAGCACTCAAACCCATTTTATTACATTTCATTTTCTTTCTCTCATCTCTCTTTTATTACATTACATTACATGTCATTTAGCTGACGCTTTTATCCAAAGCGACTTACAATCATGTTACATTCATACACTGTAGACACAGCTACAGAGAACAATTCAGGGTTAAGTGTCTTGCTCAAGGACACATCGACTAGGGCGGGGATTGAACCGCCAATCCCCTGATTGAAAGACGGACCTGCTAACCACTGACCCACAGTCACACACACACACACACACACACACACACACACACACACACACACACACACACACACACACACACACACACACACACACACACACACACACACACACACACACACACACACACACACACACACACACACACACACACACACACACACACACACACACACACACACACACACACACACACACACACACACACACACACACACACACACACACACACACACACACACACACACACACACACACACCTTTGGACAGTGAATTTTTCTTTGGATCTGTGCTGTACTCCTGTTCTTCCTCATTACAGGAAGTTATCTTGTTGTCATGGCAGCTAGATGCAATGTTTGTCTCTGGAGATGCCTTAGAGGAAAGGAAAGAATATACACAAATTTGAGTATGGTGATGATGGTGATAATGAGGAGGTGGATGGTAAACTGGGTACATTTGTGTGTGTGTGTGTGTGTGTGTGTGTGTTACCTGGGTTTCTTCAAAAGGAGAGGACTCCTCGCAGACAGCCATACTCCGCACTAACTTTCCTTTGGCCTGAAATGCACACACAAGCAAGCAGTTTTACTAATTCACAGAGTATAATGCAAAAGATGTTATAGTAAGAATGAATGAGAGGCAGAATTATTTTAGCTTACCTTCACTTTTTTCTTTGGTTGCATCTGGTTACAGTTTTTCTGCGAGTGAGGACAGAATTTGTCATAAAGTGTGCATGTGAGGATTGGTAGTGGGGGTATGTTGTGGTATATCATTAATGTTGTACACTATATTTTGTTGCTCACCTGCTGCTCCAGCTTTTTACAGACGTGGTAACACTCATCCTCGATCTGATTGGGGGGCTTGGGGGACAGACATGGTGGAGGGGAGGAGCAGCTGATGACATCACATGATGTCACATCACAGGGTTTGAGGAGGACATCGGTACTTTCTACAGCCGCTTCAGTCATCCTTCTAAACAACGCAAAACATGAACTCGTTATGCTTTGTATGTTTACCCGCATAACTTCTACATTTGTATATTTAACAGCTTTTTAAAGATACTTTTGCATGAGTGTGCGTGCGTGTGTGTCTGTGTTTGTGTCTGTGTGCGTGTGTGTGTGTGTGTGTGTGTGTACTGTATGTGCATGATGGTCCTACCTATTTGGAGTTGTTTACTGGAGAGCCTCACAGGTGAATGATGAGGTCATATATCCCATGTTCCCACAGGGCAGTCAGAAATGCAATTATCCTCTCCGCCCGTGCTCGCTTTCTCTACTGTTCCCTCTCTGTGCTGCCTCTTTACTGGTCAATGGAAAAATAGCCTGAAGAGATCGAAAAACAAAGGAGAAAAAACTGTGTGAGCGGTCATTGTACAACAGAAACACCACTACACGGTTTCACATAAACACACACCTTCATATCAAACAGTTGCCAGAGCATAAAAGCATAGCTGCTGGAAATGACATCAAACAGCTAAGCTTGTGTGTCTATGTATGTGTGTGTTAACCTTTATCTAGGCTTCCCAATTGCGCTGCTGGCGTTGCAGTTAATTGCTGCTTCAAATGTATTACTGCAGGTGTGCTGGTCACAGACAGTCCTGCGCTTGGATGTGGTATTTGCATGTATATTTACATGTGTGTGTAGCTCATGTGAACGCATGTCTGTTGTGTGTGTCCTCAAGCTTTTCTTAGAAACAGCAGCTGTGGAGAGTATCATCCGATCCGCCAGCACTGATATTCCCACAATGCCAAGCTGAGTCTCTGAGCCCAGTGGTGAGAATATTGCCGAGATCATAGAGATAGACACACACGCAGAGGAAGTGGCATTCCACCATCTTTTCCAAAGGGGCAACTGCATTCAGTGGGGACACATACCGCTGTAGCTCAGAGCTCAAGGGGACACTTATTCCTATAACACCTGGGACAAAATAACGAGCTCAGAGGATGCCGAGTCCCATAACATGGTTATTTAACACCCGACTGGAGATAATAGCACTTTAAAAAAAAAGAAAAAGACATCTGTCAGTCCTTGTGCAACCAATGTGGTGTTTACTTCCCATGCTGCCTCAATGAAACACAATACATAACAGCAGTGATTCCACCCGGCAAAAATAGTCTTAGTATGATAGAGAGGCGCCTGAAATCTGTTTGTGCGTTCGTCTAAAAATTCATAATGGGAATATTATCAAAATGACATGTGATACTTTACAATTATTACAATAATGGTATAGTTGGTTTAATACTGTACTTAAGATATTAAGTGTGATAACGTAATAGTAAATTAAGTTGCAATGTTTGTATTGGTTGTTGAGGGATTATAGAAAGGGATGTTGTTCTCTATGTATTGAAAATATGTGATTCTGTTTATTTAGGCATGTTTAGGCACTGGTTAATTAATCGCGAAAAATGAATGGACAACTTTTTTTTGGTCATAATGCAAACAAAAATGTCTTATGTAATAGTAAAAAGAATATTTTTTGAATTTTGGACTGTTGTTTGGACAAAATAACCAATTTCAAAATGTCCCCTTGGGCTGGTGTGATATGTTTTTTTCAATATATCCGCACATTTTACAGCGACGATAAATAATTGATCCATAGGACATAATAACTTGGGAGACTCCCACATTTGCTGTAGTTCTTGCTGACCTGTCCTTTAGCCAAACAGACTCCATGTGTTGCACTGTAACTCCTTTAATTATTACATTCAAAGAACAATTGTGTACAACATAAGATAAAGCAAGCTGGTATTGAACTGAACCAGAGCTGTGAATTGAGAGCATACCTGAGCCCGAGAACATGGAACAAGCAGGACAGAGAGGGAAAAGAATGATGTGGAGCAGATGCACTACAGAGAAAACAAGATGAATGGGAGGCAAGGGAAGCTGAGGATGAAGAGAGACGAGGAAACAGTATGCAGGGACTTTAGAGGTGAAGAGGGGTGAACAAAGACGATGGAGAAAGAGGGAAGTGGAGAATTAGTGATAGAGAGCCTTGCAGCACAGTCTGTCTCGGGGCTTTTCAGCCGACGGCCGTGAAGAGGGGATTTGAGTGGAGCTACCAGTTTTTGAGCTGAGCACTGCAGAAGCGGCCGGCCGCCCGGGGAGAAGGTGTGACACGATCATTAGCGCGTGACGGATGGTGGCGGGAGGCAGGGAGCGCCAGTACCCGCTACATCATCATCCATCTGCTGCTCTACCCGAAGCCTCCAGCCTCAGAGCCACCTACTCAACAGGACACCTTTTTTCTCCAGCCAAAAGCTGCCTGGCTCATCTACACTGACACAAAGCCAGGCCAGTGGGAAAATATCCAAAAGCTACTTTATATGGACATTGTCAGCTCAACCAAGGTACATTAAGTGCTTAAACCCAGTTTATCCTGTAATATAAAAATAAAAAAATAAATTAGCAGTGATACGGCCATCAGTACTTGGAAACATTTAACTGTACATATTTTTCATCTCAAAGGACATTCTGCTTTCTTTTTTGTGTCCACCCTCCCATTTCTTGAAAATCAAACTGAAAGATAGAAATCTTCACTGCCGATGGTCGCAGAGCTGATTGTGTTTTGTCTCTATGGTTGCAACTGCATTTAAAAGGGGATTTCATGTTTTCTCCCTCAGCTCAGAGCTCATTAGGAAATGATTCAGCGAGAGACTCGGTGAGAGACTCGGTCTCTCTGGTTTAAAATAATAATTGAGAATTTTGAGGCAAACTCAAAGCAGCAGGTCTTTTTTATTATGATGAGCGGACAACAGCAGAGAAGCACTCGCTTCTGTACTGTGTGTGTGTGTGTGTGTGTGTGTGTGTGTGTGTGTGTGTGTGTGTGTGTATATATATATATATATATATATATATATATATATATATATATATATATATATATATATATATATATATATATATATATATACGGAGGATGCGGCAAGTGTGAAAAACTAACAGGTGTCGTCTTCATGCAGAACTTCCGTGGCGTCCCGTCAGTCCCATATAACGTTAACGGGACAACACGACAACCGAGCCCCACGGGGGGTGCGATCAACTCTCGGGATGGGACTCTCCCTCTGACGAATGCCGAAAAGCGGTGGGAACCGTGTCTGACAGTGTGTGTGTGTGTGTGTGTCTGTGTGTGTGTGTCGCATTACCGTGACCCAGGCTAAGCTGACACACCGGGCTATATTTACACCCGGCCAGGGAGTGGACCTCCTGCTCCGGGACTTCACCGGGCTGTCAGCTGCATGTGGAGCGGGCGAAGGATACACAACGGGGGCACTGACGTGAACTTATAGCCACTACACACACGAAGACTTCTAATCTCACAGAAACACAGGAGGATAGGCAACCTTAAAACTCTCAAACACACACAATAAATATATATGTATAGAGAGGAAGCTGGTCAAAAATCCATTAAAGTGTCCGTTTAAGTAATGCTACACACAGCTAAGTTAAACAATATATATATATATATATATATATATATATATATATATATATATATATATATATATATATATATATATATATATAAGATATATGACAGATTTACTGCCTCCCAAATGAGCGTTATCATTCATTCAGCGGTGTCGCTGACGTTACAGACCCGGGGGTAAATGCGACTGATGGCGAGTTAAATCCCCTAATTTAACCGTCATCTCACTAGAGTTTCTGTTAAATTATAAATTATGTACCCACCCAGTGTGTCACCTGGTGTGCTTAATATCGCAAAAGTACAAGAAAGCGGGGACGGCGCCGACAAAACCGCCTCAAAAGACGGCAAGAAGCGTCAACCAGCGGAGTAACCGTTAGTCAAGCTAGTCGAGGGGATGTCCTCGCGACAACGTCCGTTAGCTTACCGTAGCGACGTCTTCCTCTCTCCGCGGGCTTCTGCCGGTGTAGCCGACCGACCGACCGACTGCTGTACACCCAGTGTCTCCGGACTGTGAGGTCCGTTGCTCCTCCTTCGTCTTTTGCCTGTCTCTGTCGGAGCAGAGGCAGCGAGAAAAGAGAGGTGGGGGGAGGAGGAGCAGGAGGAGGAGGGCCGACAGCTCTGAACCCTGAGCCACGCGCCCACACACACGCGAGGAATGCTCGAGAGCCAGCCCTCCACCGGCCCACTCATCTCTATCTCCGTCCCTGTCTCTCGCTCTCATGCTGTCTGTCTCTCTTTGTCTTCCATTTCACTTTAACTCAATTACATTTCCTTCACCACCGCAATATTACTGCAATAACCGAATTCAACACTTGAGGGGACACAACGAGAAATACTTCTTAGGCGGTGGTGGAATGCACATTTTATTGTGGGCTTCCTTCAGGAAGTAAGCGTATTCAGTTAAGTATTTGTATCGCTTGTTATGTTACTTTTGAGCAATTCAGAAATAATTGTAGGCTCTATTTCACCCCACTACGTTTATTTAGCAGCTTCATGGCCTTTACACATTTCGAGTTTACACAGAAAACCTGTACTGAGATTAAACATATAACAGTAGGCTGCATGAGATAGTTAAAACGAGCGTACCCTTGAACAGCTCCAACTGCATAACAACGCAATCACAAGGGCCATTGAATGCATCGTGAGTACTATTATTGACCTTTGCGCGATACTTTAAGTGCATTTTGGTAATAATATTATACTATATATTTTTTAGCTAAGTGACATTTTCAATGCAGCACTTTCTACCTGTAATGTAGATTTTAAACTGTAGTAATGTTAATTTGACTTGTGAAACAATGTGAATAAGTCCTCCTCCAATGCTCTTCCTATGGTCAAATGAAGCCATGATGAATGAACAAACAGTATACAAAGCTAATAAAGGACAACCTGGTAGAGTTTGATCATATTTGGCAGCCTCTTATCTGTTACCTAGAGACCTAACATTAATCCCTGGGATTGAGAACTGCATTTAGATTTGAATGTAAGCTTATGTAAATGTCCCTTTCATTTCAGGTTTACTTTAATATGACAGGTAGCCTATTACTAAGTCATTTATTGACAACAAGAGACACAGAGTCAAACACACTGCAACATCCTATAGACTGTATCGTTTGGCTCTTGTCAGGATGGAGTATATATGTACATAAATTTCATTTAATTTCAGTATTGTGTAATAGCTTCCATTTGTACACTTTACTTAAAGGCTGCTGTTCACAGGAGGTGGAGCTTCTACCGCCACAGGTAGCTGAAACTGATTGGTTATTTTTAACCTGCCTGTCCATGGTTGTATCCTGAATGCTCTGATGCACGTACTGTATGTGAGACCTCAAACAATCTCAAATAAAGTGTAACACTGCATACATACAAGTATGCAGATATCTCTTTAATCAGGGGTTTTAACTATAAAAATATTTGTTATTGATGACACTCGAGCAAAAAGCACAACATATGAGATGTAGACTAAAAATGTAAAATGCAAGTACTTAAAACATGTACTAAAGCACAGTACTGAAGGCAATACACTTACATTTAATCACTGGTGAAAACAGGTGTATAAACAGTCTGATTTAAAGATCTTATGTCTAAACTGATGAGAATGCTCCCTCAAAACAACATGTGTGGTACGTGTTACAGAGAAACAGACCCCAGTGTCCTAAGTGGCCTACAGCCTTGGGCCAGAGACGGGGTATGGACATGGTCTGGACTCACCATAGATCTGAAGCTGAATCATCAAGTCTCATCTATCTTTGGTTTCACCAGAGCACAAACAAGTAATACGATATCTTTTTACGTGGATGGCATCTTGTTGAATGTTACAAAGCTATATATCTTCATCGTAGCCAGTTTCATTTTAAACATGCTGAAGCCATATGTCCAGTGATAGCTACAGCCTTGATCCTTTACAAATATAATTAAATGGGGGGATGGCTGGATTAACCTGCTCGGGTCTATGGGCAAAAATGAACTGCTAATCTCTGATTCCTTCTCATGCAATGCGTTTGTTATGGTGTTTCCCTACCTTCCCTTGTTATTGATTTCATTCCCACAGTTACATACTGTCATTAACCTTCATCTGTGTGTAACTTCTGCTTCTTTTGCTCAGCTGCAAGAGAAATGTGGACTTCCTACAAATAACATCTTCAGGTTACTGCAAATCAAAGGCTCCGTGCTCACCTACACAGCTAATTTTAAAACTGCTTCTGTTTTTCACACGTCTCCCCTTATGATGTTTTATAATGTCTACGTAAGAAGACCAAATGGGAGCATAAGCTGGAAGCACAGATCTATGAGGAGATGGGAGCATCACGTCCACAGCAGATTCATTCTCCTTCCATTAATTCTAGTCTCATTCAGTTCAAAGTCATTCACAGACTCCATTATTCAAAGACAAAATTACACAGAGATCTTTCCGATATGTGATAAATGTAGCCTGGAGGAGGTGGACCGACTTCACAGCTTCACCCCTTGTCCCAAGATAGAAAATTACAGCTCTGAACTTTCTGAAGTAGTTAATATCTATATTGAACCAGACACTGTTTAAATAGTTTTAGGAAACTCCGAACTGATTTCAACGCTTAAGAAAAGAAACTATACAAAGAATATTCCTCTTAAGTACTGCATGATAAAGGAAGTTCCCATGGTTAAATTAATAAAAGATACTGTACTCAAAAGAGAATGGTATTTATTAAAAGACAAGTTTAAACAAATTTAGCATTCTCTCATATGTCACTAGCCTAACAATACTGCCGGGGATGAAGGATGAAGGCATTTATTGTTATTGTTGAATTTATTGTTATTTGTTATTCTTTATTAGAAAACTGTAAATGTCACTTTAATTGTTTTCCCTACATTGACAATAAATACTGTAACGGCAATATAGTAGCTCTTAGTTGATTTCATGTGAAAATACACAGTAAATAATATAGTTATTTTTCTGATTTTGTGATGCTGCTGCATATTTGTACAACAGGCAATACTGTACAAATATGACCTATAACGAGAGATGATTGAGCACAGGTCTCAGGATGTGCGTCATCCAAAAAGCAAGCAGACATTGTTATGTGTGTGCATCACTACTCTATATCTCCACATGCACACACACACACACACACACACAGGTTTGTCATGTTTGAATGACACTTCATTGACTTAAAAGGAACAAACGCAGCTAAATCAAATTGGAGTCATCCACAGACAACTGCTGTGCATATAATCTAAAATCTGCCCATGAAAGACACACACACACACACACCTGCTGTCTGCTGGTTCTGGCGCTATGGTTGGCATGTGTACACAGGACAGAGACTCTGTGGCACTCATTTCCCGTTGCGAATGCACAGTAATACCGCTACTGTTGTGGCTTGTTACATAAACACACCTCATTAGAAAGTACACAGCTGACTCTGTGTGTAGGTCTGTGTGTGTGTGTGTGTGTGTGTGTGTGTGTGTGCGTGTGTGCGTGCATGCGTGCGTGCGTGCATGCGTGCGTGTGTGTCATACTGTTCCATCAGAGCCTCTGCATACTGGAACTGGGATAAGAGAGGCCCTCTAAGGAAGGCCGTGAAGGGTAAACTCACTATCTCTTCTAGTCGACACATTAATTAAATCCATATGATATCAAATACTTATCTACCAACACATTACCCTTAATACTTCACTGCTTTTTTTAACAGATTGGAAATAACATATAACATGTTAATTAATGAGCTTTAGAGGTGCTTAGGCGAGCCAGGCTAGCTGTTTCCCCAATTTACAACCAGCGTAACTTCTAACCAGTACTAACTTCTAAAGTCATACCAACATTTTTTTCATCTAATTCTCGGGAAGAAAGCAAAATGTCATTGCTTTACTATATGGTTACTAGTTTTATGGATGTTGCTTGATTGCTAACTGAAGGCCACGCCTTTTATTTACCATGATATCACCGCTCCGAAGTAACTTACACCGCTGCGTATGAATCTGCCCATGTAGACACAGCTATCTCCTTTGATCGGTGTGTGTAAATGTCTGTGTGCGCATGTGTGTACAAAAGATCGAGTGACAACTCAACAAGTTAAGCTCATAAATATTAATAGGGGCCTCATGAATATTCAGAGCTCGGGCTATGAATATTTAAACTATGATGGAGCATGTGGCCGGGTGACTAGACAGCCTCAGACAAGAAACAGACAAATAGACCTCCTTGGTTGCTTCTTAACCTCAGTGAGACGCAGCTGAGCAGCCTTTCTTTTAGGCTACATTAATTCTAATTAAGAATACATAATTTTCATGATTTTGTTTTCTTGTGAACTATGGCTCAGGATAAGAATAATGGTCTTCATGATGTTTTGCAACAGCTTCTCTATTCAAATGAGGTAAACCTGCTGAGTGGAGGCTTCCTAATTCAAATGCTGCACACTGTCCAAAACATAAGGGTAATATACAAATACACTTAGAAGTTTGAAAATGTGGTCCTAATAAAGATACTCTACATCTCACTTTTGCTCATGGCCTTCTTTGTTTGCACAGCCTTTATGTTATGTATATTTTATTAGCTGTATTTAACTCCAACCGCAGTGTACAAGTTACACACCGGCTTGCTGTTTGTACTGTGGAATCACATTACCAGACTCATATATCAGTACTGATTTATGTTCATATTGTACATGTATAGCTATAAAGCATGTTGTTGTACTGGTACTTACTGGGTCTCATGCAGCATTCATGCAGCAACATTGTTGAACACATTTTTGATAAGAGAAAATAAGAGAAGTCAACTACAGATGCACGAAAGGTTCTTAACCATCTAAATCTGTGCTGAATGATGAATCCCACTCGATCATAACTTGATGAGGCGCGTGGACGATTGTTTATTGCTGGCATACGCAACGCCCCTAAACACTATATAGATGGGCAGAGGTTGTGCCGTTTAAAAATACTCACCACATGTCCAAGAACTGAAGCGATGCCAACATTATTTTATAATATTTATGCATGTTTTATTTTCCTCAAATTTAAAACTTGTTTCCTTGCGTTGTATGATTAATTTTTCTCATCATGGTAAGAGTGCTCTCGGCCACTTGTAAATTGGTTCATTGGTGAATCCCAGATATCAATGTGTCAAAATAAGAACAAAGTGTGGACATAAAAAATAAATAAGAGGAAAATTATAAACCATATGTCACTTCTTGCATGAGGCACTGTGTGCAATGACTACACGCCAAATCTAATCTAATTACATTTTTATTTTCTAAAATATTCCATTATGCATTATTTATAAAAGAAAATGTGAATCCCTATGATAAAGCATAATTAGGGCTTATGTCAGAAAACCTATTACTCTATAATGATTCAAAAAGTAAGACACAATCATGGTAATTTACATTTAATGGATTTCAGAGTACTATCACTACTGGTAATATCCCTACAGGAGCTTGTTTTATACGCTAAACAGTCAGTGAAAGATCCTCTGACAGGATCTTAAAATAGTGCATAATCTTCCCAGAGCCACACATCTGCATCACAACAGTGTTTACATTAGTAACACAGACATCACAGTTGTTATTGGTAGGATGCAGGCAGATGTCACTGCGGAAAATGTGCTTTTAAATTAACCTAAAACTGCTGAAATTGTTCATGAAGTCACTGTAGAGACAAGAGATGGAGGATGGAAAAACTATAGCAGTACAGATCAAAATGTAGGGTCCGGGATACAGGAGGAACCCCTTTCAATTCACAGGTTTTATGAGGATTGACTATGCTTAATTTCTTTACCACAATAGAAACAAATAACCTTACTTGATGCGGCTCCTGTGGTCTAAGCTGTACCCATATTTGGAGGTATGTGAGGTAAAAAAAACCAACTAAAATCGTACAAAGCCCTGCTGTAACCCCCTCGGGAAAGTGGATGATGAATTTAGATGCAGTGCGTCAGCAGTCAGAATTACAACACAATGAGCACAGCGAGGAACAATATGGGTTCAAACGTGGGTTGGGCTGAGAGTGCACACACAGATTTTGAACAGTTTGGAGCTCAGGAGTGGGGCGAAGGAAGCATCAGTGTGAAGAATCCTCGTGATTGTTTTTATTTTCTGATCAATGAGAGTGACTCACGCTGGATCAACTCCCGCTGCATGGAAATCATCCAAGATGGGGTTGTGCTCTGTGGACAAGGCTAAAACTGTGTGTGCGTGGCCACCTACACACACGTATATATAGTATAGAGTGTATAAGAAAGTGTCTGTGAAGGTGAAAGAAGTGCACCTGTTAAGTGATAGACCTCAGCAGTGTGAAGGCTGTGTGGGCTTGTGGTCTATAACGGATGTTTGACAGGCTGATGAGCTCTGGCACTCACACACTGCTTCCTCCACACATTCTCCCCTCCTCTGCCTGTCTTCTCATCTCTTGAGGCGGTGGGCGTAAACTCCCTCCTTTTCTTCCTAAACGCTGTCTTTCCATCTCCGCTCTTTTCCCCTCGCGCTCCTCCAATCCTCCTATGCATGTTGTTTGCCCTGATTGCGAGTTTGACAGGTTTTCCGAGCGAGAAACGCAAAGGGAGAGGAATCAAACAATCTGCTCAATTAGACAGCCCACACAACCGTACGTCTGAACTCTATACCATCTTCATCAGTTGTCGCAGTTTTCATCTTTCAGTCGCAGACACCTTTGTTCCCGAGTTGAAAACACACTTTTCACAACAAAGGCAGAAGAAACCATTTAGCTTTGAAGAACAGAAAGCTGCACAAGCTTTTAAGGTTTATTTGCATTGAGAGGAGGGAGTCTCTGCGTCTTCTGCCTTAATTGACCAGTTTGACGGAAAATTTGCAAAGGCTATACGCAGTGAGGCCACTGATGTGAGAGCATTCAGACTGCAAATGGATCCCTGATTGTGCTATATTATTTAATACAATCTCACATTTAAAAGGGCCATATTATAGGCAGTTTAAAGGCAATTAATGAGGAAAGGTGAGATGAGGAAAGTGCTGTTGTGTTGGTTACGAATGGTTACGACTACGAACCAGAAAAAGAAAATATAATAAGATTGCACATTTAAACAGAAACACACAGCGCCTACGGTCTTATGTCACCAACCAGACTGTCATTGAGATTTGATGACTAAATGTCAAAGAAAAGCACATCATCTGAGGTGCTGCCACACACAATAACACAGACACACGCACACACACACACACACACACACACACACACACAGAGAGAAGCAGATAAAGCCCATACAGGACCTCCGGAGTTCAACAATTGGATGTGTCAATGCTGTAGTAATGCTGTGGTAATGCTGTGGTGCACAGCAGCATACCTGGAGGGGCTCAGACCTGTTGATGCAATCAGTGGTGGATATCTCAAGTTTTTTCTTTGCTCCCATCTGTCTCCTCTCCACTTGGCTGCCAACCTCTCTCACAGCCCCCTCTCCCATCTTTCCTCCCACAACTCCTGCCGTCCTCTCCTCTCTGTACGTCGCGCTGGGAAAAGAAAATGTTGGTTCTTCAAAAAAAAAAAAGTCACTTCCTTGGAGATGAAGAAAAAGGAAATCTTAATTCTATAAGTCATTCACACCATTTTATTCTACTTTTTAATTATCATGCTTTTTCTGCCCTTTTGTTTTGGGATTTTATCTTTATCTTGCTTTTATGTTGCCTGAATCGGTCTCGTGATCTGATATCATTGTGAAATAACGCTGATTTTCTCCCTGCATTGACTGATTTAATTTCAACATTTATTACTAAAAACCTGGGGTCATGACAATCCCTCTTCCTATTTAGTTCAAGTATTAAAACAAACAGCTTGACATTTTCAGAGATTTTCATCAGACAACCGTGAATCTCTCCCTCATCCATCTTCTTCTTTCTTTCCCACACATGCATCCTCCTCCATCCTTACATTTATCACTCTCTCTTTTTCTGCGTACTTACTGTCATTCTGTATTTTTGACCTGGAAGCCTCTGAGTCTGTTCTCTCAGCCGTGGGCATCATGACCATAAGCTGAGTCGCAAGGCTATTTATATTTGTTCCTAATGAGGTGAAATTTCTCTCCGCCATAGCAACGGTCTCTATGGATACCCTGCACATGGATACCAGATCCCATCCTGTTTTAAATGTCTTATTATGGGCTGTGCCTTCCCCCGTGTATCATAGTCTAATTAATTCTGAATTATCACCCCTCTCTGTGTGAACGGTAAAGAAATGCCCTCAAAATTAGCACCAAGCTGACGGCATCAGCACAAGTTTACAGCAAAAACACGGATACTGCTCAATTTGCAGCATCAAGTAGATCAATATCAAAGCAGTTTGGTACGCAAACTTTTTTTAATTGTCAACTTCTGCAACAAGCAGAATGGAGTGGAGACCACTACAGGTGCTCTCATTATCTGAACACACAGGATGAGTAACTGTCTTCTGTGGGGTGTGAGAGGCTGATGGGTGTGCTATTGTTCAGGTCTGAGCCAAGTGAGGGGCCGGTTGCAGCACAAGACCCAGGCAGCCGAGCTCAGATCATTAGAGGAGCTCTCTGTGTCTGGGTCACACAGGTGTTGAGACCCGCCATCTCATTTCCTGCCACAAAACGAGACAACCAATCAATAAAGCAGCAGAGCAACTTCTCGAGAAAGCCACAGTGGTGAGAGAGAGAGTGTGAGCATGCACACGCTCTCACACACACACACACACACACACACACACACACACACACACACACACACACACACACACACACACACACACGGTCTCTGTGACTTTGTATTTACAGTAAGACTTGGAAATGTTCCTTCCTTTCCCCTAATGACAGACGCTCTGCTGAGACAGCTGCATGCACATGTACTCACACAGGTACACACACAAACACACAATCTGACAGGTGCTGCATTGTTATGGCATGTCCAACTCTGGCAGCTTGTTTTCCCTCAGACCTCTCACCCTGTTTGATGACTCAGAGACGGGGAGATGAAAGGAGAGGCAGGGACAAGGGGGAGGAGAAGAAGTGCACTCTGACAAGAGGGGGTTGAGGGCCTGAGATAATTTGGGCATAAAAGAAAGTTAAGTAAATCATATCATTAATGCTATGTTAAGAGATTGTGTTGACCTCTGTTTGTCTGTCTGCATATGCAAGTGTGCGTGTATGTGTCTGGCCTTTGTCCCACAAAAGCAGGTGGCAGCAATGACGTCCATCTCCTTCCCAGCAGCATGCATGCACACACACACACACACACACACTTTCTCTCTGCCGCTCTGTGCTCTCTGGTGTCAGTCCCACTAGATTCTATCGTGCTTGAAATTCACTCATCATATCGGGTGGCCTCACTGTGCCGCTTGCTGACACAAGTGCGTACACACATGCAAAGACACCCACAGACACACGCACGCACGCATGAAGGAACACAGCGCGGTCTGGACTGACTTGATTATACAAGCAGAGCAGCTCAACCTGACAGAGGAACAAGCACCAAAAAAGAAGGACAAAAAAGAATTTAAAAGGCTTATTTGCCCGTGTTGTATAAGCATGTTTCATCTTCCCACTCTCGCCTACCCTCACCCACTCAGGTTAGATCCAATAGCTATTGCCAGGCCTCTATATCCTGCAACACAAACATCCCTGTGTGGAGGAATATTGCAGTCAAGTTCTTTTTCATAATCTCTTCCCTCTACACCCACACATGCACATAGTGAGGGGGTGAGCGGGAGACAGGGGTAAAAATGAAAGCTGGTAAAGGAAAATGAAAAAAGAAGAGGTGAGGGGGGGGGGGGGGGGGGTGTGGAGAGGAAGAGAGAGAGAGAGAGTGAGATAGAAGTGCTCATGAGAGCCAGGAGGTAGTTGTTATAGTAACTGAATCTCTATACCTGTCAATCAGAGCTATTTCTGGCATCTCGCTTCTATGGAGAAAACAGAATCCTCATATCCAGGCAGGGCCAGAGAGCGGTTCCACTGAGGCAAAATTATCAGCCAACGCACATGCACTGATACTGGCAACTTGTAAGCTGATAGACTTATCAAATTAACACCATGAATGATATTTTAGCACTATGTGATTCTTAGTAAAAAATTTAAAAAAGATTCTCACATCTTTTACTTCACAGTGCACTTTAAGGAAGACACAAAGGAGAAAGACAGTCTGCACACTGTGCTGCACCGAAGAAGCACTAAACGATCATTGTTTTCAATTAAAACAAAAAACAATAAACTGCTTCTCAAGATGAAATAAAGCACCCCCTCATTGACACCATGTTTCTAATTCGTTCATTTCAGTTGATTTTAAACCAGATGATATTTAACTATATCAATTAACGTACTGAAAGTGGATTGTTTGAATTTTCTTTTATCCCCAAAACAACTGTCAATATTTAGTCAGTTTGGTATGGATTTCTTTTTAATTTTCATAGCCATTTTAAGGATTATTAAATAATTAATTAAACCACTGATACATACTAGCTTACCATAACCATGTCAACCATGTATCTTTACCCACTGCTTTAAAATAATGTGAAATATCAGAACTGCTTATACATTAGCATTACTTTTAGCGAGAGCCAACTATCTCAGCCATTTAGCCATATTTGTAGCAAACATTAACAATTACAGATTTTTAGTCAGTAGCTAAAATGATTAACCTCATGCTAACTGTTCCAACTGTTTATTACTTTTAGCTTAGCTGCCTATTTCCACAAGGTATTCATTATTTTTATCTATCCCAACTATTTAACGTTCCCCACTGCTTTCATTATTATGGCTAACTAGGTAACAAACACTATACATTACTTTTAAATGGCTGATGTTAGCTGAACAGGTTCTTCATTCATTTGAGTTAGTTAGGTTTGTTATCTTGAAGAGTCATTTGAACGGATTATTCTTTATTTTTGGTTGACATTAAATATTACATCATTTCAACTGCAACACCAAGCAGTTAGTGTAAGGTATTTCAATCACAAGTTATATTTTTAAATAAATTGTGCTAATGTACTTCACAATCTTTCCAATTACCATCTGGCAGATGTAGAAGTAGCACCTGCAGTAACGTTAATCTTACCAGTGACTCATTGTGTGAGAGAATATGCTTACTTAATAGACGACTTCTGTGTAATTATCAACATCAAAGCCAAAGAAAACCCTCAATTCAGCTCTATAGCGGACAAACACATGGCGAGGAGGAGAGAAATGAGTGGGGGAGTAAGAATAGTGTGCTGGGTTTGGGGGCCATTAGGCAGAAGGTAATTAATACCTGTCACCGTAGTGCTCTGTTCGCTGCCTTTTCAGACCAATTAAAATATGACACTCCTCTTGTGGAGAACGTCTTGTTAAAATTAAGCGCCTGAGACGCAGAGACACCTTTGATAAACACATCCAGCGCTACAATTGGCTTTGGCAGCAACGGCATGCTGTATAGATAGATAAGGAGCAACACGGCTCTGTGTGTGTGTGTGTGTGTGTGTGTGTGTGTGTGTGTGTGTGTGGGTTGTTGTCACCTCCAGTAAGAGATGCGAACTGCTACATCTGATTAAAAGTGCGTTTCCTTCCTCGTGAGTTTTCCTCTCAAACACACACACACACGCTGGAGAATGACGTGATGTTATGAGACGCTGACCAGCGATCCGAGGCTTGGTCCAGCAAGGACAGGCGAATGGTAAGCAAGTGCTGGCGAGCCAGTGGAGAGGGGAAATAAATGGAGGGTCGAGCAGCTGAGGATATAAAAAGACAGGTGGTATACAGAAGAGGCTTAGAAGCAAAGGGGCATATAATGAAGAGAGTCTGAGAGGAAGGGAAACAAAGGATGGGAGCGCGCTGGGGGAAAGGGAAGTGAAATATGGTGGGTTTACGAGCAGATAGGAACTCGAGAAGACAGATTAGACGGAAAGAATAGAGGAGAAAATGGAGAGAGGTGGACTGATGGATGCAGGCAGGAGACCAGCAGCTCTCTGCCAACATCTCCATGCATCCTTCCAGACACCACACTGTGCTGCCATCTGCCACACACACACACACACACACACACACACACACACACACACACACACACACACACACACACACACACACACACACACACACACACACACACACACACACACACACACACACACACACACACACACACACACACACACACACACACACACACACACACACACACACACACACACACACACACACACACACACACACACACACACACACACACACACACACACACACACACACACACACACACACACACACACACACAATTAGCGTCTCCTGACACTGAATACATATCTGGGGATGAAATCTGTGGAGAAATCACCTGCGGGGAAATATGATTGGATGAGATCACGACCTCATTGGAGCATAATTTGCATGTCATCTAAATGGGATCTGATCCCAACTCTCAGGAGGTCAAAGGGCATCTGATTCGTCTGCCGACACAATTGAAAGGAGAGGCAATGCCAGACGAACCGGCGCTCAGCTGCTGCTCCCTTTGTGAGTGACAGGACTGCCCTCTTCTGGCTGCTTTACAAATCTCCAGTTTGATAAAAAAACACAATCAAAACGTCCAACATATAGAGACGGACACATTCTGGCTGGCTGTTGATGTTTTTAATCACATTAGAGCTGAGGAATAAAAATAAACACAAAGAGCATGAGAGTGCAGCACACAGAGTGTTTCGGTTAACCACATACAGAGTCTTATTTATACATATATTTATACAATAGAGGCCATTTCTCCCTTGTGTATAGCGTCTGATTGTAACACAGAAATATACCGACATTCCCTGGGTGAGAGAGATAAATAGCAAAAGAAAAAGAGAGCAGAACTCTCAACAGTCATCATCTACATTAGAAAACCTACAGGCCATTCGTTTTTATAGGTTTATACATCAGCAAGGCATCAGTATTCATTACAAAAATAGGAATATAGTGGATATATAATCACTGGGGGTTGATTGAGTGGGTGGGGGGTGAGGATGTGGCTGTGCCCTTCCATCAGTGGCATGACTAGCAATGACCACCCATCCGCCCACCCAACACATACACCCAAACCAGGAAACGAAGAGCCATCCTCGGATTCTGTGCACCTCCATTCGCGTTGTACAGCAGACATTGGAAACCAGTAAGGGTTTAAAATAAACAGTTAACAAAAACCATTAGAAAATGAGTATGTTTAAAAAGAAAAAGACCTTACAGGTAAAAGAGGGGGTTAGTGCATTGATGAAAGTTGAGATAGTTTAGGAAAAGTGCAGTCAGAAGCCAGAAAACATGAGCTAGGATAGAAAAAAAGGGGGCGGTGTCAAAATGAGAAGTGGCAAAGTAATAAAGGATTTTACAGAGAAGTGCAAAGCAGCTCTTATGGTCGTCTCTCACGAAGGTTTCTATAGCTGCTGTTGAAAACAAAACATGAGCGGGGAGCTAACGGTGTTATTGCTGGGGGTATTTTCTATTTGGTGTTAACTGGTGAGATAAGGAATGAGAGGACAGAGAGGGGCGTTATTGCTGAGGGTAGTAGGGCTGCTGCTGAGGTGGTTGCTGGGGGTACCCAGGGTAGGGCTGTCCAGGAGGAGGGGCTGCTGGGTAGCCCGCTTGTCCTGGAGTCTGCTGATAGGCCATGTAGGGCATGTTGTACTGTCCGTAAGCATAGGGATTATAGCCAGGCATCTGGAAGTACCTGCATGGTCATCACAACAGAGAAAACAGAGTTAAACAAATAGTTCAAAGTTTAGGGAAACAAGGAATTGTGTTAATTTAGTAGTTTTAGAGTTGCTAGCCTTTCCCTCCTGCTTCCAGTCTTTAAATAAGCTAACAGGCTGCTGGCTACAGCTACCCAACTGTTCAGAGACATGAGTTGTTAGTCCAAGAGGTCAATTGATTTAGATTGGACAAAAGACTTGCTGTAAATAAGAAGGAGCAGAACATCATGTTCTCCGGGATGAGGGTCAGTTTGTACTTAGAAATCTGGACGCTGTGATTGGAACTCACCCTGGATAGCCTTGATAGTTGGGGTAAGGCGGTCCCTGGGCCTGGGTTGGTGCGGCCAAAGGTGGTGGATTGCTGTTGGGAGGGCCAGTTGGTGGTGCATTGATGGGAGGGGTGAAGGCTGCTTGAGGGGTGATGCTCGGCGGAGGAGGCCTGGCTGGGGGCAGAGGCTTCGCCTGGGGTTGTTGAGATTGCTGGGTCCAGCAAGTGGAGAGAAAGAAGACAGATCAATATGGTATCCGCTGCGATGGTATTTAACATTTGGCTTTGTGTGCGTTTGTTTGTCCGAGTTGCTGCTTACAAAAACGGTCCTGGGTGCAGGGGTTGGGCCACCAGCAGAGACAGCTGGGTTGCTCTGATATGCAGGAACGTTGAAGGATGGAGCGCTGGGCTCGCGGGCGATGCTCTGCTGCAGGTCCCTGAAGCAAGAATTCAAGCGTCAAACGGTGACCGTGGTGAATGTTTCCCTAATATTCATGCATTTATCAGCTCTCATTTACTGAAAGAGCTTTAAACTAATGCTACAAACTAGACTACAAACAAATACATATGTAACTCCCTGGACAGCTGATGCAACTACCACACACATCAATCAAATACACAAAAAACAGAAAAGTACATACTTAAGTAATTCATCTCGCTCTGTCTTGCGAGCAAAAACGATGTCGCTGCATTTGTTCTGGAACTTAAGCAGGATTTCTGTCAAGTCGTTGTAGAACTGAGGAGGAGGAAACAAAAGAGGACACACATAAATCACCTGCTTTGCAAACCACCTTGACCTAAAAAACTAATAAAAGCTACAAAATTTGCATTACTGCAGTACAGTGCACCGTTGCAGAGACATGTGTGCCGGTGTGTTGTGCTGAGTGAGTGAGTACCTTGGTGCCTTCGCGAAGGTTGTTGCTGATCTCAACGTAGCTGTCGTGGGCTGAAGCCAGCTTCTTCAGGACCTCCTCTCTCTGGTTGGCTTCCGTGTTGGACTGCTTCAGACTGCTGAACTCCTGGTGGGAGGTCTGGAAGGAGATCACAGATTGAGACTGGGAACACCTCTCAGAACAAAAGTAGATTTAAGAACAACAGACTATCCATTTTCTCTCCACACACTGTGGGACTTTGCCATTGAGAGGGTAAACTGGGTTTTACTCACTCTTTGGAAGGAATCTGCACTGCTAGGTAACGCTTCATTGATTCCATTTACAGCATTCACGGAACATACCAAAAATCTACAGAGACTGTGTGTGCGTGTCTGTTTTGTATACCTGCACTTGTCCCAGCAGCTCTTCCTGCGTGCGGAGGGTGGCCTGTACCCGCTGGTTGTAGGCGCTGTACAACTGGTCGAGCTGAGAGAGTGACAGCTGCTCCTCATTGATGGCCCCGTCTTGGGAGAGCGCCATCAGGAAGCTGGTAGACATGTCAAAGGTCACAGCCTTGATCTCTCCCTCCAGGGTCTCCCTTTCCTTCTTCATCTCATCCAACTGGGCGAGCTGGGAGCGCAGCACGTTCACTACCTGGAAGTGGATGGACACAGTGAAGGAAGTTATGCACGTACAGCTTGACTTCTTCATTACTTTCAGAGGTCTGTCCTACATCGATCCCTGACCTCTCGCCCGTATGATGACTGCAATGTACGGTAGTTTTTTTACTTTGCCGTGAACACAGTGTAGCTGTGGAGACTTCTAGCACTTCTTACTTGCACTTTCCCAGTTTTGCTTGCTTAGTTATTTAAAGTTCCCCAGTGACACACAATGCAAAGTCAGCAAACAAAATGACAAATGGAGCTAGTGTGGGGAGAAGGGCCGTGCCATAAAGCACACAATGTCCACTGGGTGTTTCTATGTTTACGTGGAACACAACATTCCTTAGGATGAGGTGGCACGTCGTACGCTCAAAAACAAACCATAACAATACAAAGCTCGACATCATCGGTCTTCAAACAAACAAACAAACAAACATCAGTGCAAGCCGACAGACCTCGTTGCCCTGCAGTGTCTTGGTCGGGTTGGCGGAGGGGATGGCAGCATTGAGCTCGTTCTCTGGTTTACACAGCAGGGCGATCATGTCACAGTGGGTGGTGTAGCGGTCCCTCACCACCTGGTCCGCTTGCACGGCCTTGTCCAAGATGTTGCGGAAGTTAGCTCCCTCTGGTAGAGAGAAGGGAGGGATGGTTCGAAACAACAAGAAAGAAGGAGGAAGGAAAGAGGAAGAGTGTATTGCAATTGTCAACAGTTGATGACAAAGTTCATGAACGAAAACAAGGAGTGTGTGTGTGTGTACCTGCGCGAAGGGGCTTGTAGAGGTCTCCAGACGGGGTTCTGTTCCAGCGCTGGTTGAACTTGGTTCTCAGGTCGCTGTCTGTCGTCTCTTCGTCATCCAGCATCTTCAGAGACTGAAGACACACAGACAATTCCACCTTTATTATTCAGTTTGTCCTTTTTTTGGGCCATGTGTAAATACATATATTTGAGGAGTATTTTAAAAACTATAAAGACCATTATTTCATGTCGGCACCTACTAAGAATGCATTTTATCGATTAATTAATTATTCATGTCTATAAAATGTCAGTAAATAGAAAAAGCACAAGCTCAGAGCGCTCAAAAAATATCTTCAAATTGCTTGTCTATCTGACCAACAGTCCAACATATTAAAATTACAGATATAGAAGAATGAAGAGCAGCAAATATATCTGCATTGTTGACCATTTCCTGTGTTCAATTGTCTTTCCATTAACTGACTGATTAATTAATTGTTTCAGCACTACGTTCATGTATAACAACATCCAGAAATGCTAGTAATAGAAATAAAGCCTACTTTTTGGCCAGCAGAACTATACTTTATGGTAATAGTCTTTGTCAACACAACAGACTACCATTTGGGGGGAAATTAGGACATTATGGGTTTGGACTTTACAACTCTGCCAACAAACTTGGAAGCAGTTTGTGTGTTTTATGTTTTTACTCCCGTCTGTTTATTTGTTTGTCGGCAAGATGTCTTAAAAAATAATAAACTGGTTGGCTGAAGCTGGAGGACAGACAGTCCTTGGCCCAGAGATCAGTGGATTAGATTTCAGGGATGAAGCCAATCTGGGATTTGGGCCATTCGGGATGATTGTGAGTTTTTAGCATTCATGTACTCTTCTGGTAGTGTAGTTAAGATACTTAACAGCATTACATGCGTATGCTTCTTTGTCAGGAAAGCCAAACCACATGACCAGCAAGCGGTTACAAAGGCTCTAAAGGCTAGAAAAGTGCCTGCTTTACTTTTGAAATAAATTGGTGTTTACGGTTAGATCCCTGGTTATGTGATCTGCAAAGTGCAGTTGCATATCTATAATTCAGTGTGTTTATGTGTGTCTGACCTCATCCAGGATCTCTCTGTTGCGGGTCAGAAGCTCAGGCAGGTCTTTGATCAGCTGCTCAATGCTCTGCAGTCCTCCCAGCTGCACGACGGCTCGGGCCTTCTCAGCAATGGATTGTGGGATAGAATCTCCTGACAGGTCCTCTAGAGCAGCTGGCAGGTTTAGGGATGCCAACACCCTGATGGACAGTTATAAAGAATCTGTCAGTTATTAAGGTCTCCACAAACATCAACTTGTGCACCTTACCCTTTGGGCTTGTAGAATATAATAATAATAATAATAATATGCATGGAGACACAAGCACTCATGGACATGGCCACAGGAAGAAAATTCCCCTGCATTGTGACTGACGTGCAGAAGCACAGCAACATGCGGCCGTATAGACACAAGACAGCGTACCCATTGCAGAGATTGGTAGTCTCCCTCATCGTTCCCACCAGTCTGTTAACAGTCTCGGCCTTCCTCTGGGTGTAAACGCTCATGGACTGCTGCACCACCATGGGGACCATCTTCTCAAACAAGTCTAAAAAGATAACATAAACTGCTGATTTAATAAAAAAAAAAAACGCTGCCGTCATAGGGGCGTTTGTAGGATTCAAAGAAAGAGGGGGCTAAGGCCCATGGGGAGTGTCATTTTTGTGAATGTGTGCGCAACTTTTTCTTGGGGCCCCTGATATCCATTGTTTGACAGTTCATAGATTGGTTCAACCAGAGTGTGATTTTGCTCTGTAGTTTTGCTTCATTCAGTATATGATCATAGTGATCATAGGGTCATAGTGATATTTTATGCTCATTTGGACACCATCACTGGTATAAAGATGAACTAGTTCAGTGTCAAATATACCATTCAAGGGGAAAAAATATTATAATAATCTATATTAATGCAAAGGATAGGGAGAAAAAAAAAAAATACAGCTACAGCGTGCGGTCGTTACCTTAGCTAAGCACAAAGACTGGAAATGGGGGGAAACAGCTAGCCTGGCTCTGTCTCAAGATCACAAAATATTGTGTGCAACACCTTTAAAGCTCACTTAATAAAATGTTATACCTCGTTTGTTTAATCTTTACATAAACTCAAGTGTAAAAACGTAAAGTTTGCCGTTGTGCTGGACGTTTATCTTCACACTTGGAAGTGATGAGCGTATATCCCAAAGGTCAAACTGTTCCTTTAAAGTTTCTCATGTTAACTGGATCAAATACTTTGACAAAACATTTCTCTCTTTTACTTAGATAGAGACACAACAGTATCTACAAGTGTGTCAAACTGTTTTTACATTAAAGGAACTGTTTTGATTGTCTTGTGTATTTTACCTGCAAATTTCAGGCTGAGTGGATATGTGATGGTGGTGGCTTTGACGAGGGCTGCCTTGCCAATGTGTTCCAGATCCTTGACCTCGGGTACACGGTCGTGGTAGATAAAGTCATTGTCTTTTTTGGCTGCGACGAGGGCTCGGTTAATCTTCTCACTCAGATCCTTGACGCTCACATATTCGTCGTAACCAGACGCCACCGTCTTCACCAACTCTGCCGAGCGCTGGAGGGATAAACAGATGGTGAGGATCAAATTTGCTCGATGAATACGATTTCTAGTTTTTTATGTGAAACTTCAAGGCATGTACGTCCAGTTTTTGAAGGTGAAATAAGAATTAGAAATCTATGTGAAAGCTGTGCACCTGCAGGCGAGCGATCTCCTCTCCAAAGTGCTTCTTCTGCTTGGATGTGACGCTCTGGTGCAGCTCAGCGTTGGCTTGCATGATGGTGTGCTTGGCCGCCAGCACCGACAGAACTTCCTGAAAATAAAAATACTGACCAGGGAGAGGCAACCACAGAGCAACACGCAGGCACACAAACACACACACATATATATATACATATATATATATATATACACATATATATATATATATATATATATATACACATATATATATATATATATATATACACACACATATATATACATACACATATATATATATATATATATATATATACACATATATATATATATATATATATATATATATATACACATATATATATATATATATATATATATATATATATATGTGTATATATATATATATATATATATGCGTGTATATATACACACATACACGCACAATGGCAATGCAAACCACAAAATAGCACACACACCAGCAAGGTCAAATCACAAATTGCATCACGAAAGCCAATAACAAACGGGCACAGTCAGTCAGAGGTGTGCAAACACAACACACACACGCGCACACACACACACACACACACACACACAATGCCACCACCACGACCACGAGGGATGCAGAAAAAAAGGAAGACAACGAGAGAGAAAACAGAACAGGCCATGAGAGTTTAATCTGTCATCAAAAGCTGCTACACCGCCATTAAACGTCCCACAGCCATATACGGTGTGTGTGTGTGTGTGTATAAGACAGTCTGTGTGTTTGATTTTGTGCACTAAAGGAGACCACATAAATGGATACATTTCCTGGCATTGTTTGCTGGGTCCAAACTGAGCGACATCTTTGTTCTTAACAGGTGAAAACCTACAAGCTCATGTGTGTAGAGCCGTTGTCACGACGAGCTTTATAACAGAGATCATACTGTATGATGACAACTGTGTTGCACCAGCTGTCCATAAATCTATTACTAATGTTGTGTGATAGATTCCTAGAAACTACCAGCTAGTTTCAAAAAAGAGATTTACAAAATGAGGTTGCATCATTAAAACTTAAGGAATGTCTACTATTTGCTAGAAAAGATGTGTTTGCTACAAAACATCTCCAGCACAGTCCAATTAAAAGCAATACAAACTGTAGCATCACAAGCTTTAACACAACATCAAAATGGAAAAGTATTTGGTGTCAAGCAGTTTATCAAACTTAAGCCTAGTTTGCACAAGACAAGTATTATCTGGGGACCTCTAGTCATAAATATGACCCTCAGTTTCCCAGAAAAGTGTTGTTTTGACTAACCAAACAGTTCAAACCCTGTCACACTTCAGAAGCTGAAACTAGGAAATGTTTTTCACTTTTGCTGAAGAAATTACTAAAAAGATCAGTCAATTAATTTTCTGTGAACTAAAAAGTTGATTAATTCAAAAATAATTTCAGCTCCGATATTCACACACGTAGAAATGTATAGTGAAAATATCTCAGTGCAAGTAGTATGTAGTGTACAGCGATAGACAAATACAGAACAGTTACTAATATCCTGTGTTATTTTTCTGAATTGTATTCTATATCATTATTCCACTTTTGGATTGATCCAAATTTGATCAAAATGGACTTTGGGGGTTCACCCTAAGTCGGTTTGCAGCTGTGGACTCAGTGTGCATTTCTGCAGACTTTGCCTGAGGGAATATCCAACAATTCATATCATTTGACATTAAACACAGGGTTACCAGGGAAACCACAGGGCTGTACAAAAAAACACCATTAAAGGATTATGAGCACAGGCTTTTTTTACACACTCTGCAAGAGCCCGGTACATGTTTTGGTGTCGTCCGGTAACGTGCTGTCCCACATTGGGATTTGGGTTCATAAGTAGACTCATTCTGAACTTAGACAGCTGGTGCAAGTTACATATTTCCTGCTTTTCCCTTAACTTTGATTTCCTTAACCTCAAAATATTAAATCTTTAGTGTGAACTTGAGGTTGTGTGTTTGTATGCGTGTTTCAGTCAGATCGTAAATATTTCAGATGCCCATGATTAGATGGTAAGAAACTATTCAGAAATAAAACAAGTCGAACTGCAGATTAGTATTACCCAACCAATCAAGAGTGAAAACAGGAAATGAACCAATGAGAACAGAGAGAAGTTGCAATTTACAAGTCCTCAACACTCTTCAAGTCTATTTTTCAGAAATACGGACATACAAAGCAAGAAGCACAATCAGACAATACACAGGCCAATCCAACCAGAATCCAATCTGTATGCATCTTCACGACACTGAACACATGGCCGACTTACAGCCGTGTCCCTCACATACCTTGGGAAGGTTGTCTTTGTACTGACACTGCTTGCAGGCTTCGCCGTAGAAATCTGCTGCCTGATTGGCCAGCTTTGCAATGACAGCATCTTTCATCTTATCTATGGGGTGAACAAGCCACTTTTAAGAGTACATTATCAGACAAAATACACTCAAGATAATACATTGTGTTCTTGAACACCACAAAAAAAAGTGCATTATTAAAGATGCTATTCATTCAAAGACAGGCACATTTGTGATACCAGTTTTCTGTAAACTTGTTACATATTTCAAGTAAAAGAGTTAAGAAGTGGTTCATATCTATGATACACTTCTAAAACTAGAGACTCAAAACTGGATGGTGTTTCTCTTCACGACAGAAATCACAATGACACAGTGGAAAGGCTTGAAAGTCTCTCCAGCAGTTTATGATGCAACAATCTCCAAGTGAAGACCGAGTGTGTTTTTGGACCCTTGAGGTGCCTGTCCTTTGGTACCTGAGGTGGCTTTGAGGAAGAAGACCTCCTGGGCCTGGGCCAGCATGATGAGTTTCAGGGTTCCCACAGTCTCAGGAGAGATGTCCATGGTGGGCTCCCTGTTGAGCGCTGACAGCACCGTGTCCTTGATGTGACCAAACGCTCCGCTAGCCAGCTGGACAGTGAGACAGACAACGAGAGAGACAGATGAGACACGACTGCCAAGACTTTATTATTAGCAGATCAATCTGGAAAACCTCTCGCATGCTCAAGTATAGAGTTTATTTTGATTTGTGAAACTTTAGTGAAATCTCTGGACCGTGAAATTCACTTGAATTCATTCAAGTGATGTGATGTATTTTATATATATATATATATATATATATATATATATATATATACACACACACACACACACACACACACACACACACACATATACATACATACACACACACATGAATTAAAATGCTTAAAAGACCATACTAATCTTAAATGCAAATTTCCTAAAAGTTGCTTTCAGTTAACATCTGAACAACAACAGAGTTTCTCTGCATAGCCATAACAAAACAGTACAACAGTCATAATTCATAGAGTAATGTTCACCAGGCTTCCTAGAACCAATGAGTACATCCCTGAGTGCGTTAGTCTGCCCACCTGATAAAATTTGGCTGCCGCCTTCAGTCCCTCATCATTGTCCAGGTTTTGCTCTGAGGCGATCTGACTGGCCAAGGCTGCTGCGTTGAACAACACACACGTCTTCTCGTAGCCCAAACTGGCCAAAGCTGCAACACGCACAAAACAAAAAACACAAATTCCTCGTTAGGGTGCCTTTTTGTCATCCACATCATCTGAATCCTTAAAGGCATTCTCGTACAGAGACAACTTGGACTGCAGAATAATATGCTTTAATAGCATACTGGCCAGTTTCAAATTCAGAACACAGGTAAAATGTGGAGACCGAACGTGACATCCATCTTTAATCCGTGTGTGTGTGTGTGTGTGTGTGTGTGTGTGCGTGTGTGTGTGTGTGTGATAAAACCAGTTCGACACACAAAGCCACAGACAGATAGTAAGAGATAGTATGACAGATTCATACTCTTGAAGGCAAAGTCCTACATTGGCTTTAACTCATTCGCAGCATGCACAGATATTTTCCCATGTACACAAATGCAATTAAGGTTGCACTTACCAAGCTTGACTGAGCCACCGAACAGCGATCCTTTATCAAAGGCATCCTTCCAAGTGAAGGTTAAGCAGAGCTGTGGAAACAGAGAGACGCTTTGTGTTCAAGTTCTTCTGTTTGGGACCTAACAATAACCCACGTGTCCGATCGGTTACCTGGTTTTCAGAGAAGGGGAATTTGGGCTCGACAGCACATAGTTGGTCATAGTATCTGGAGAGAGAGAGAAATGGGAGGATTTAAAAACATGTTTTCTTAAAACCCAAACATACCTGCTCTGTTTTCTACAGATATCTCGTCATTGTTTTTATTGGAAATGTTTTTTCAATATTTAAAAAAAAGAGTAGTTAAAGTTGAGTAAAAAAAAAAGGGAGATAAACAGTAAATATGAACAATAAATCATATTTGTGAAACTAGGTTAAAAGGTAGTAACTGACATAACAGCAGATCTGAGGTCTGAGGAAGCTCTGCCATTTTAAAAGACACTTGACAATGAGTCAGGAAGAAATATCAGGACAGGCAAACACACTGCAGTGCGCAAGCAGACACACACAGTCAGTGACGGATCCTCAGCTTTTTGTTTCATCAGTATCCGTGGGTGAAATGTAAATAATCTATTAATAGAAATAACAAAATGCAGAAGGGCCAGTTAAGGAACCCCCGTTACCAGTTTGTTCACCCTGCTTTTCCAGTGCCAGGAAAGGCAAACTTATAAATAAACTACTGGCTTTCTACATCATCCTTTTGTTTCTTACCCAACTAAGTATTTTACCATCTCTTATTAAACCGTACTAAGTATTTCACCTTCTCTTCCGAAACACTCCCAGCAGAACAGCCCCTTACTGCGGATGGCAGAGCACGACCATTCGCTATGTATGCACAGGCAATGGCCTCAATTATCCAGTGGGACAGTTGCTGTTTTGGAAGGGCACAGCCCCTCTTAGGTCCACCATAACAGACAAACAGTTATGTGCAAGCAGGATAGCCTGGTTGAGACACGAATGGCCAGCACCTATGAGGGCCTGTCTGTCGCCCCAGCTACGGACAGGCCCTCATAGTGGCTGCATCCAGAGCTACACCGATGAAGGTTATGCTCTGAGAAGGGCTCAGAGAGCTCTTATCCATGTTCACCGAGGCCCCAAAGGGCCACATGAGAGAAGGCCAGCAGTTTCCTGTGCGGCCTGAAACCGGGATGGCGCACAGATAGGCTCGATGGCACCTTGCCGGCGTTTGAAACGGGTAGGTTGGGCTGGATCCCAACTGGAGGGGGAGGTCAACCTCACCCAACAGGTGTTCCACCTCGGCCAATCTAGCGGCCCTTATTGCGTAAGGCATGATGCCGCAGTTCATACACAGGTTCTCAAGGCCAAGACAAGGAGTGCAAAGGTCATGGTCATCTTTAGGCTGGAGAGGAGCCCTACAGGTCCTACAGCCGGAGAGTTAAATAGCCACAACTCTGGAGGGACTCATCGATGTGGGCTACAAAGTCAGTCTGAGCGGGGGCGCTCTGCAGACTGCAAGAGCGAGGCAGGGAATAGTCACAGAGGGATCGAGGACACTTTCATCACTAGTATGTTACCGGTAATTACTGGTGTCCTAGCAGTAAGCCTAAGCGAGAGAACTCTGCTACTGTGGAAACAGGTCAGAAAACAGTCCGTGTAGTGAGTGGGGAGCGAGGACACTCTTTACTAGGACGGTAGCTGTAATTATTGGTGTCCTACGAGTAAGCTTGAGCGGGAGCACTATACTGTGGAACCAGGATCTCAGGATGACACCACAACTTATACCCGGCTGGGGTCATCTGAGGTTACAGGTGACTTTGTTGTTATTAGGACTCGACCTGCGTGTGTGCGAGATGGAAGATATCCAGTGCTAAGCATCGCCTCTGGCGGTCAGGAAAGATGAAATGGAACTTTTTAAAATCAACACTTGAAATGATGAAGGCACTTGCAAATGAGAGGGTAGCTCTCTCTCTCTCTCTCTCTCTCTCTCTCACACACTAGAGGGGGGAGAGAGAGAGTGTGAGTGAGTGAGTGAGTGAGTGAGTGAGTGAGTGAGTGAGTGAGGTGGGAGGGAGGGAAGAGTGTGAGAGAGAGAAAATTACATTTGTTTTTACAATCAACACTTGAAATGATGAAGGCACTTGCACATCTCTCTCTCTCTCTCTCTCTCTGTCTATGTGTGTGTGTGTGTGTGTGTGTGTGTGTGTGTATATGTGTGGACGGAAGGAAAGAAACTTCTTTCCATCCTTCCTTCTTTATTTCCTTCCTTCTACACTTTCTTTTCTTCCTTCTTTCTTTCCTTTGTGTGGGTGGAAGGAAGGAAGGAAAAAAGCTGGAAAAAAGCTGTCCGTCAGTCAGTCACACACACACACACACGGTCTGCCTATTGGTTAACTAAAGAAGAAAAGAGACAACCTGGTCAAAACAATCTTTACCATGGTGACACAATAGCTCAGCTTTGTAAAGGATAGGGCCCGTTGCCCTGGCTACCTGGCACATGGCTGACAGACGACATGTGCAGAGAGACAAGGAGTGGCGACGCTAGCAGTCAGCAAGGGGTCGACATGCAAGCTTCAACCATGTGGCTAACTAGCCAAGAGCATGCATCTAACCCCAGCTCCTACATCTTACACAGAAAGCATTTAAAAAATCACTGTTCAAAGTTAGTTAGTTAGATCGCCAGATTAAAACAATCTATCTATCTTTTCTCAAAATGTAGCTTCTGTATTGGGATCATTTTTATTTTTAAGTGAGGAACACAAACAACCGGCCCCCTGCAGGTGCATACCTGGGTGAGATGATCTGGCCAAACCCTGTGCATTAAATAACTAATGAGTTAGTTTATTTTTTTAAGTGACACAAAATACAGAAACCAGTATTCCTCTGAGGCAAATTTGTAATTTGTGATATTGGGCTATACAAAATAAACAGAATTGAATTGAATAGTTTGTATAAGGAGCAGGTTAACTTAGTCCGCTGTGGGATTCTGCACGAGTGCTCAATCATCAAATTATTATCAGTCTGTAAACCGGTAATTGAATAAGAGCAAGATAAGTCAGCAGCCATGCCCAGTGAACGGGGAACGGGACACAAAGGAACTTTGTTCAACGAACACAAAACCTTTTCCTGTCAGTACCCCCATGCAAAGTAGTTGCCACCGTGACACTCTTTTGCTCTTTACAACATCTCCTATGTATTATACAGCCGCTATTTAAAAAAAAAAAAGTCTACTGGCAGAGTATATACAGGCCTTCTCTGTCGCTCATGTCTCCATGCGCTGTGTTGCTTCTGAGTCTCGTAGACACACAATTGTTATACTTCATTATATTCACCTGTTTGCCAATATGAAAAGCTGTAATTCTCTCTCCCAGCCACCATGGATGTCTGATCACGTGGCTACCAGTGGACTGAAGGCCTCGGCTGGACTGTATGTCGGCCTGCATGTGACAACTGGCAGGAGAGCTGGCTGAGACTCTCTCTGATGCCGTGTGGATGCATAGCTCCTCACACTCCATCTAAAAATGCCCATGACTTTGAATAGGCCTATGTAGGAATAGATGAGTCTACTTGTGATCTTCTGGGTAATTCACAGGTCCTTTGCTACACTAAACTCAGGAACAGTACGAGTCCATTTATGATCAATCTTCTAATTGGCAGGTGAAGAGGGTTGATTGACGATTAGGTTGAATTATGATGTAGGACAGTTTTATTTGAGCTTTTGGAGGTGAGTGACATGTGTTATACAACTATATGGAGGACTATATATGTGAAGGAAACTTATAGAGTTTAACTTTACTTTAAGTCACTCCCATGAATAAACCAAAGCTTAACTCAGAACTAGCTCGGATGACCTGGCTAATTTCATGTACAGAAACGTGCTACGTGTGAAGGAAACTTGGCATGAATACGAGTGAGTTATTATGGTGAGAAATGCCCCATGGCTCATGAGCCTGACTAACTTTAGCTCCCAGGTTAGCAGCGGTAAGCTAACACACCAGGGTGCGGCGATGACTGGGCTAACTCGGGTGAGACGGTGGATCCGACTGTGAATATATTACGCTGTCGCATTCATCCGTGTGACAAAAGAAGGACTTTGTACCTGAGCAGGATCTCCAGGGAGCTCTCGTGTTTGTCCAGCGGCCTTCCCAGCGCGTTTTTGCGGAGCTTGTTCAACTCCTCCACCGCGCGGATATACTCCCCTTGCTCCTCGCCCGCTGGGTAGGAAGCTGTTATAAATTTAGAAAGTGGTTTTACCAGATCCACCTCGGTTGACTTTTTTAACGGGACTGAAATAAACGTCGCCATTTCGGCCCGTAAAAGCAGTATATTGACTCAGAAAAACAGACGACTGGCGACCAACGAACACAAACAACAGCGGGCGACCCACTTCCTGGTTTCTGACAGGCAACGTCCAGTTACGTCATGCGGAACGGAGAGGCGCACTGCGCAGAAGCGGGATCGTTTTAATGTCCTCTGCTCACAGCACACCGTGGCCGGAATCACCGACGAAGGGGCCCAAGTGCACACATAATCTGTCAGGGCCCTGGTGTGCTGCAAGGGCATCTGATACTCTCCTATAGAAGCCCAAAGTGTTCACATTTTTAGCGACACATAATCCAAAACGTTATACATTTATGAATATAGACAACATATGTAATATAGCCATACAATTGTGAAACAGTTACTTTTTCTTAATGTTCTTACTATAATGATACATTGTTTCATCCGGTTTATCTTTATAATAGCTATGTTTATTGTGGGTAATTTGATTAAATTAAATAAAGGTTTTATTTTAAAATGTCCATGTTTTTTTCAGACGATTATGTTTTTATCTATAGCCTTTAGTAGTATAGTATAGTTATAGTATAGTTATAGTTTTCATTCCCATTAAAAGGACACACCTATATCAGCAGCCAATTGGTCAAATTGAGATATAGTTACATGGCGATCCCCTGTGTGTAGTCAAAGGGATATAATTGATTTTAGAATAATAGGCTGGAAAGTTCAATGTTTGCAAAGACCCATCTACTAATATACACTTTGTTGATCAAGTGTCAAAAAAGACGTATTGAATCTACTTTGATTCAATGTTTTTAGACATTAAAACAAGAACAAAGTGTGTGACTTATTTATTCTGGCACTATATGTAGTTTGCTGTTTTTGCATTCATCCCAAAGCAACAGCCACATATTTAATATTGCTTGTTTTTGTTCATGTGCACATTCATTTAATAATTATTTACTTTAAATGTGAATGCTTTGGATCTCTATAAATATCAACTTTAGTATTTAATGTCTTATAACTACAATGGTTTTAACACACTCTTGTCCACCCGTAAGGTCTTATCATATCAGTTTGTTGTCACTGAGTAGTGAATAGTGCACAATTCTTTATTCCTAAACAGTGTTACATTTTTTTCCTAAACAATTGATCAAATTACCACAAACCATTTTCTACACAGTGAAGGTTTTGAGCCCCCAGAGCCCCCCAAAACCTGTGAAAATAGTTGATGTCCCCTGTGGCTTTAAAAGAGCTCTCCAAGTCTGAGGAAATAATCCAGATATTATTAGAGTTGTCTTGGCTTGGAGACAACATAACAGAAAGCCTACTTTACAAAATGGGGATAAACAGTTTGAAAAACATTTTGTTTTACAGATAAGGAGCATCTAATGCAAAGATACAACTTTAAACCAATTCTTTATTTTTTTCTTATATTTTTCACACGTTGAAAAAACTAAATAAAAAACACCCTAAGACCTTTTCTGTACACACAAAAGATTATTTCTCCGTTTTTATTTTTCACAAATGCGATGTCACACGTGTTGTTGAGCATCTTTCCTTTGCTGAGATAATCAATCCCGCCGACAGGCGCAGGTGGCATATCAATATAAACAGCATCGTTATGACACAGGTGCGCCTAGGGCTGGTCACAATATAAAGCCATGCTAGTTTTATCACACAACACAATACCACACATATCGCAGGTTTGTGCGTCCGTCGGCATGCTGAGTGCAGGAATGACGGCCAGAGCTGCACGCTGCCTCCTCCTCAGCAGGGTCGTGACCTGTGGTGTTGCGAGTTGGGAAATATGCCCAATGGTCGCCGTGGGGTTGTATTCCGGACAGCGAGTCCAAGTGCTCGTTATTGATGGTAATTTAAATGCACAATTACTAGACCAGATCCCGAGGCCCACACCTCACGTTTCAACGCGATAATCACGGCCCATGTTGAAAGCATCTCAGTTGTTGCCTTTTGGCCTTCTTACTCAGACATGTCATCCACTGAGCTGGTTGAAGATGCTCCAGATCTGCGTGTTCCAATTCCTGCCAATACTCAACAACTTCAGACAGACATTGAAGGCACTTCAACCGGCTAGAAGGACACAGGTTGCACTGCATGAGGCAAATTATGGTCCCACCAGATACCGATTCTACAGGATAAGCGAATGACAAAACAGAATAATTCTGCAGTCCTAGTTATGTGAAGTGTGTCCACACATTTTAGAGTGGCCTTTTATTGTTGATCTGTGTGATAACTATGCTGTTTAATCAGCATCTTCATATTCTACAACACAAACAGATTTTTAACAAAGTGCACACAATGAGAGAAACAAGCTTTTTTGTGCGCATAGAGAAAGTAGTAGGTCTTAAAATGTCAACTCATGAAAGATGGGAGCATAAACAAGAGCACAAGTTGCATTTATATTTCTGTTCAGTGTGAATTGCAGAAGAGCTTGGACAACCATGCCTATCCTCGATTTTTTTTACGGTACAAAAGGAAGAAAACATATTATATAACAGGACACCAGAGAAAGTTATGAAATCATTTATTCCCAGCACATGTGGTTGTGTACATCTCCAGCATACGATACTGTGCACATGAGAAGCATCATCATTGACATTAGGCTGTACATTGACAGTGGTCGCCTCTCCCGCCCACAGTCTCTCATTCACACACACGCTCAGTCACACAAGATGATTGGTCAGGCCTTCAGGGGACCAACGCTGCTCACCAGAGTTAGCCTGACTTGGTATCACATCCGCTCTATTACTGAACACAGTTTACTGTGTTGTGGTACTCGTGTCCTTGTAAACACCACAAGAGCTACAGTCCTGGCTCTGGCGCACGGTGAGACAAAACATGGATGCTTTATAGTCTCAACATTCTTTTTTTTTTTTGTCCTCCTTCTTGGCGGGTAAGAAAAGGGTGTGGCTGTAGGACTACTGACTACACATCGAGCTTGAGTTTTGTGATTTCTCAGTGCAGACTTGGTCTCTAACATGGAAAAACAAGGTGTTATACTGAACCAAATTATCCCCCACTCCCTCCTTTCCCCATCTTCCACATGCTCTTTACTAAACAGCAAGCTAAACAGTTTCATCATACCAACAGGAAAAGGTTCATGACAACTACTGACATAATTAAGTTTTCTTTGCAAGAACAAAACATGATACACATGCACACACATTCTGACACTTAGAGGCGTGCAAACTGTATGCACTGCCAGACTTTGTGTATCAAAATTAAAGTGGGTCAACTAAACCAACGGCGACTCTGAGGACCTGTGTGAGATTTCCTGTCACTTTTCAAAGGGCACTCGAAATGACATGACCTGCACTTCCTGTGTTCAGCTACATTAAAAAACAGGAGTTTGAAGATGGATATGGAGCTGCCGAGATGTTCTAGTCTACAGGATAAGACTATTAAAACCAGGCTACTGCTGTGATACATTTCTACCAGCCTGCTGTGTGATGGGTTGTTCCTCGTAGGGCAGATCCTGGAAGGGAGTGTTTATTACCATGTACATGCAGCGCACAAGCAAGGGTTTTATTTTCCTTCAGATCAATTCTATTAATGCGACTAATGACCAAGAACCAATGAGGCTTTTCCTAAATAAAATAAAATAAAAGCCTATCAATCTAAAACCCGTTTGGTCCACATTATAGAAGGTTTTTGGATAGGCGTTAATGCTCTGCATGTCAGTCTGCTATAGAGGTTTGTTCCTCTTTTTCTGCGTATTCTTGGCCAAAATCCCAGAAGGCTAAACCAGTGTTTACAGGCAGCACAGAAAGCCCAGGAGTCAAAGACGAGGTCTTTGTGAGTAAAAGATTGAGCTAAAAAGCCAATATGGCACCAAAAACAAGTAAATTCAACGAGAGCATGAGAAACAGCTGCTCCTTAAATAAAGCATCAACTAAAAACAGTAAAAGCGCAGGCTGAACATGAAGAGAGTGTCATGTCATGTTAACAGACAGAGAGATATGGCAGGAAGTCTAAAATCACATGACTAAGTGACGATAGTTAATCAGTCCGAAAATAATTAATGTTGGTGTCAAAATCCACAAATGATGCAACGTCCACAAATTTAGCTTGGATATTTCAGGGGTCACCAAGATCAGCTGATCAATAAATGGTTTATTAAGCCAACCCCGTCGACAATGTTAAACAAGCCGAGTAAAATGTGGGATTCTCATTTAAGCAGGTTAGTATGTTGAGATCGCATGCTGTTCAGCAGTAAAGGTTATCAAAATACTGGCCTCGTGCTGGTTGAGCGCATTGTGTAAGAAGGTAAATGAGCGATAAGGAAACTCGGCTTTCTTTCCTTCTGCTGCCGGCCAAAACGTCACTCTCCCCTCTATCCTGGAGCCCCCTCCCTCCCCTTATCCACATGGAAACCATATAAAAAGACAAATAATAAAATAATAAAATCAAAATACATACATCATTAGCTTTCCCCTAACACCATATCCTCGCCACCCCCCGTCTCTCCTCTTTTAACTGAACTCCTCCATTAATAGTGTTTTCAATATGAAACAGTGGACACACCCATGTCAGATTCTAACATTTACATGGCTTTAGCGCAGTCTGACTGCTTCCCATCGAGCGAGTGTTCAGAGAGAACGGGAGGAAGTACGAGGAAAGAGTGGAGGCAGGCAGAGGGGGACACAGGGAGGCTAATGCTCCAAAACAGAGGGTGGAGTATTAGTGATGCCATCTGTCCTCCTCACTACTTCAGGATTAGATGGAGTCCTTCGCCCACTTCATCTGGAGAGGAAGACAAGTGTTAAGAACAAAGCAGAACATTAAATTATTGTCAAATAAAAGGATCTACTGAGCCTTGGTGCAGGCCAAACTGAGACTAAAGGCTACTGATGCATTATGAGCTCACCTTTGACAGTGCTGATCAAAAAACAGCTCTCGTCAGGCAAGTTGTAAACCATCTAGAAACAAAACAAACAGTGAAATGTGGCGGATAAACGTATGAATAAATAGTGATTCTATGGTACTTTAGTGACGACAAAAGCAAGTGTGATGCAGTACAGCACAGATGTATATCCCATGCAAATAAGTGAGTTGAGTTGTTGTTCCTGGTCACACGGCGCACAAAATAGTGACGCACATCTTATTTCTTCTTCTGTAAAGAGTCACTGTGTTTCAAACACTGTCCTGCCTTTTACCTTTGCCACTATTACAATTTTTAAGCAGATACCAAATCAATATTTGAGAGTCCAAGATGCGGATTTATTCGCCTATTATATGTCAGCATGTTAAGGACATATGTGTGTTGGACTGGAGAATTAAAACAACAAAAAAAGGAAGGAAATCCATCATATCTTAATAAGTGCAACATTTTGCAGATGTTATTAAATTATTTATTTCTATTTTTGACAGCCCACATAAAATGCAACTCAATAGCTGAGCAAGCAAAGGGCTGGTAAGTATCCATGGTGATGGCTTTTCCTGCTCACAGAAGAGAGTTTTGAGTGTATCCCACAGTTTACCTGTTTAATTATAACATCCCTTAATAAAGAGCCCTCCACAGTTGAGTGTGAAATGTTAAAGTGAAGTGGAGCAGTTGGGCCCGTGTGTGTTTGTGCGCTGGTACCTGGTCACTGAGCAGGATGTGTATGCCGGTCGGACCCTGTCTGTACACCTGGTTGATCGTTCCCAGTGGAAGGCTGCACACACACGCCATCTTGCGGATCAGTTCTGCAGCTGTGAGATCCTCTAGATACAGAGCATGATACACTACACAGAAACAGACCAGAAGAGAGGTTACACACACACACACACACACACACACACACACACACACACACACACACACACACACACACACACACACACACACACACACACACACACACACACACACACACACACACACACACACACACACACACACACACACACACACACACACACACACACACACACACACACACACACACACACACACACACACACACACACACACACACACACACACACACACACACACACACACACACACACACACACACACACACACCGTGTAAACTAGAAGAAATGCTGTGTTCTCCATTTTCATTGGTGGCGTGTGTCTCCAGCAGGGGGCTCTCCTGGGGGGACTCCTGACAGATATACACTGTCAACCTGGGACGCACTGACCTACACACAAACAGAATAATTAATGCAAAGAAACAGACTGGCCTCATTCATAATGATCATACAGAGCCAGCCAGCCAGCGCCCGCCCCGCCCCGCCCCCACCCCACCCGCACCCACCTGGATTTAAGTGCATTGAAGAGTCTGATCCCATCTGCTGGCCCACAAATCTGGACCAGGTCGTCTCGGGTTAGTTTCAATAAATCAGAACCTAGGCAACACGTTGGATATGTCACTTGCAGTGTCGCTGTTACAACGTTACATCCATGTTTCAGTGTGTTCGACGTTGTGTGTGTACCTGAGAAGTGAGAGAAGAGCCGTGTGTAGGAGCTGAAGCGATTCTTCAGCAGCCATTTCTGTGCGTCCTGTATGGAGGCAGTGGGGCTCAACTGCTGCAGAGACAGACAAGGGACGCACACGGTGTCAACACACTTGCACAACTGGATCTAAATGTTACTTTCTGCACTAGTTCAGTCCCAATTTGATATCCTACAATACCATACAGTTGTTATGATATGTTTCTTTAGCCAGTGTCTGATGTAACAATTATTTTTCTATTATTGGTTAAATAATTCAAATGTCAAAATCAACACCGGTCTCAAGTTCTTCATTGAAAAACAGTACATTATTTACCTTTTCCACCAATTCATACAGGTGAGAAGAGTGGAGGCTAACCTCCGAGGTGCCATGGCTACCAGGGTCTGCCTGGTGATTGGGTGAGGACGAGTCACTAGAATACAATAAATGATAATTAAGAAGCGAGACCAATACAAACCTCAGCTTAAAGCCACACACACACCCCCCACACACACACACACGTACCTGTCTGGTACTGAGGAGGTTGTGTAGGTGGACAGCGGGGTGGAGGTGAAGGAGGGAGTAGCTGCCTGGTTGGGGCTGACATAGGCGTCTGGCCACGGGGAGCACTGAGGGGACACACAGATATATAAATACACATTTAATCAGACTCACTGGTTTAATAAACACTGTAGGCCAACTCCCCAACAGAAAAAGGCATAAAGGTGGTGGAAGGTCAAGGGTGGATTGGGAATTTAGCTTTGCACCGTCTCCACCCCACCTAATGTCAAATACATGGCATTAAACCGTCTCCTTCCCAGCAGCTGAGGGTCTACTAGCTTCAGGCTGCAGCCAGGTGTCTACAGGGGGGCAGACTGTGGATGGAGTGATGGGGAGGAGAGGGGAGCAGGGTGCTTACACTGCCTCTCTTGGCCAAGGAGTCGCCACAGTCAGCGGGAAGTGTCCGCTTGCTGGACTTTTTCAGCTCGTGGTCACCCGCATCCTCTATGATGGGTTCAAGCCTCGTCTACATACAGACACACAGCAGAGGTTAGCCAGCCAGCGACCAACACACAAACACAACCAATAACCTGCGGGCAGTCTCAGTGTGGCATACAAGTGTAGACAATTTAAAACTTCAATAATGCTTTTTTCCCACCAATAAAAGCCGTGACAAAACATTGTAATCTATACTTAATGATAAAGACTTAACAGCCCAATCAAAGGAGTAGTGTTTCTGTATAGTTTACCATTTTGCTCTGATTTATTGTGGACGAGGGCCTCCTCTCCTGAAAAAAAGACCACCTTTACTTCTGGTGGAAAAAAACATCAGACTGCCTATTGTTTAGACGGTCCTCTACAAACCAAACCTGATCACGAGACGAGATGCGTCAGGATCAAGGTGGTTTACCACCGTAGCTAAACGAGTAACAGCACTTGGGTAAAACCCTGGTTTGCATCTTAACATTACTGCCAACCACTTTCCAAAGCATACCAGACAACAAACCGAGCAGCCAATCATTTCTGCTCATGTTGCTACAGAGTTAAATATACGTGAGGAGACTTCAAACCTGCTTGAGACAGGTCATCCATCACATCTGTCACTCTGACTGTTATGTCAAGTTGTATCATCATCATCACATTTTGATGCACTGCAGTTCAAGAGCAGATTGCTGTGGTGGTTTATTGATGTGCCTATGAGAAGCTCCCCCATCTAACATCAGCAACAGCATTTTACTTCAAGAGTTATATGCTGTAGGGGGAAAAAATAAAAGAAGGAAAACAATAAGAATAGCAAAAGAATAAAAAAAAAAAAAAAAAAGGGGCATCATTTGAATTTGGTAGCTCCTTTAAAAAGGACTGCTGTTCGGTAGTTTAAAAAAAATATTTGTTTACTTCAATGGATTCATCCAAATAGTTGGTTGGCAGAAAATGAATGGCAATTGTGACAAAGGATAATCATCAGTAATTCGCCATCATGAAAGCAAATGCCAAAAACTAGTTCCAGCTTTTTATATGTGAGGATTTACTTCTTTCCTGTTCTACAACATTTTGAATTGAATATAATTGAGGTTGTTTTATAGCCTAAACAAGCTATTTGAAAACGTCCACCTAGGCGTGGAAAATTTTAAGTCTCAGCCCTACAATGGATGGTAAGAAAAACCTAAAGCATTCATACACGTTTGACAAGATGGTTGGCAGTGATGTAGAGCACCAGTATGGCCCTTTACCCAACACATAGTGGGCTGCTTTGCAGAAATACATTTCACTTACTTGGGTGCATACATTTTAACATGGATAACCACCCAAATGAAAATAAAAAATGGATGCTTGCTAGTACTTTAGCCTAGTTTGTGCTAAAGCCATGTATCTGTAAGGCTCGACAGTCCAGAGCAGCTTCATACTGACCTCTGACAGGATAGTGGTATCATAAGAAGGCTGGTACTTTTCCTTCTCTTGTGGTGAACGTTTCTCCATCTTCTCCCGGTCAGTCTTTTGCTTACGGTCCGCCCCCTTTGGCTAAACAGGAAGCACCGAAGAAGAAGATTTAATTTGCTGTGAGTGACGACGCATGTGGGGGTGTAAAATCTTCCCTCGATGAGAGAATGAGTGTGTACCTTAAAGACTTTGATTTGGCAGGAGGCAGAGTGGAGGTGCTCCGTGTACTCTCCACAGTCTCCCTGGGCGAACGTGTCAAACTGGATCCTGAAGGGGACGCCCTTCTCTCCACCGTGCTTCCTCGGAGTGAACTCTGTGCTGATGCAGTGCACCTGCAGACAGCCGGCCACAAGAGTACGAGTGAGACGAAAATATGTGTTTCATGTGGAAATTCACATGCTCTTCCAACAGATGGCACAAAAGAGACCTCTGTGTGTGTGTGTGTGTGTGTGTGTGTGTGTGGCTTGCTAGAATGAGGGTGTGTGTGTGTGTTACCTGCACAAAAACAGAAGTTCTTTTGTTCATGTCCCACAGGAACTCTGCAGCGTTAAGCTGGGAGGGGTGAGTCTTTGGCTCCACAATGCCCACTGACATGGGGATATCTGTCTCACACATAGACACACAGATATTTGAACTCCAAATCACACACATGGGATGTTTTAAGTAAACATTTCTCGCCAGGCTTCATTACCGATGTCAAGGAGACGGTCGCCAGGGCGATTCCACTTCCAGCCCTCCAGCTGCTGGTGCTCTGTGTACTGCAGCCGGCGGTCATGAAACACCACACGCACTATGCTCTACACACACACACACACACACCATGTTAGGTATAAGGTGTATTTGACGTAAGAAGTAAAAAAAAACAATTCCCTTCCAGCTGTGAGTATCCTCTCACCTTCACCATCTTGTTGTTGAGCTCCGGTAGCTCTTCTGGCTTCCTGTTGTCCAACATACGCACCTCGTAAGACTGGCCTGAGAAAGAGAGAGATCACAAAATCAACACTAAGAAAGATTGTGAGGTGTGAAGAGAGCTACTAAAAAAGTTGACAGGAGTGAATGTAACTATTTAATGACATCCTCAGAAAGGATAGTTTTTGTCTAATTTAGGTGGATTCCATTTGATGTTTTATTGCACATTATATTGTTTGACATTGTATGATTATAAAGACAAATGTTTTAAAGGCCTTTTGTGGCAGACTTCAATTGGAGAGCTTAAGACGAAGATCTAGGTTTTTAGGACGTATTGCTTTCAAGAAAAGCCCCTTTGCACTGTGTGATTTTGGGTTGTCCCAGACAAAAGTTGACAATTGGAGAGAAATCTTGCTCTTGGATTGTACTGCGAGACTGACTTTCACCCGACAGCCCTAAGTTAGCAGTTCCATGTTGCCTTCTTTTCCCACTCCTCCTCTTTTAATAGCTTTTGATGCACACGAGTGCCAGCACTGAGGGCACACCTTGTTTATTGTTTCACCATTTTCAAAATATGAGAGTGCTGCAGAAGGATGACGCATGTGGATGACATCTCTCTTCTTGCATACGTTTTAGTTTCATTCACATTGTGGAACAAGTATTCACTGCACCATCTGATAGCGGTATATTTTGTGTCAACATGGGCCCAAATATACTACAAATGACTACATTCTTTGCACTAAAAAAGGTAAGCGTCATGTTGATAAGCTTTTATTGTGGAAAGGTTTTTATGTGAACACATCAGGTATTTTTTTTCTTCACACCATCTAAATAAGGCTCAACAGTAATGTTGGCACCTTAGAACGACTCCCCACTATATTATATATTTTCCAGTAAAGTGCATCCTGACCTAATGACCATCTTTAAACAGCCCTCTCTGTAATTTGGAAAATCTTTTGCATTAGCAAACAAAACCCCTAAAGTGGCATTTTTCCTGCACTCGCAATTCTGTAGAATTCCATTTGTAAGTATGAATTAAGTAAAATCCTCTAATTCCATAAAAACTTGACTCAATAATTGATAGCTTGTCTTGCAGTACAGTATATAGAGACATACGTTCACATATGTTGCTGCTTTTCATTAAAATGAGGATGTTGCCAGTTTCTCCATTTACGTGAATCCCTTTTCGTGCTGTAAATAAAGTAAATCTCTATTTGTGCCATTAAGTAATGGAGCAATAATTCAGTCAAATTGGTGGTGCTCAACAATAAATTGGAAACAGTATCATTTTACAGTAATTATACTGTATGTGCAATAAATCAATGTGGAAATTATTTATTCATATTAAATGATGGTTGTGTAGCCCCAAAGAAGTGGACTGTGTGACTAGGACCCACACATCAAATAGTCTTTAAGCACGGCTTTAGTAGTCCAAGTTGAGAAATATAAGTCATTCAAGGCTGAGTACAACCAAAACCTTCTTGAGTGCATGTATTGGGAGTGTCACCTTGGTTCAGGTATGTGAGCGTCTCGTCGTGCAGTTTGACAGCAGGCGAGGTGGCGGCGCACAGCACATACTGGAATGGGGGATTTTTGGTCTCACTTTCAGGAGGAAGGCTGGAGTCCTCCTGCTTGAATATCGGCAGAGCCAGCACATCGCTGAGAGAAACAGAAGAAAGAGGAGCGAAACAGAAAGTCAGCATGGATGTGATGCAGTAAAAAAGGCAACAACAAAAAAATCATGAAAGAACGGTAGTTTAAAAATGGTCCACGAATGGCATAATCTGTGCATCTGGCCTCTCAATCGATAACGTTGACAAAAAGTTCTAAGCTTTTATAGAATCTCCAATAAAATCCTGATGGCAACACAATCACTTTGACCTTCCTTAAAAGCAGGTTTTCCCACATCTGTAAAACTACATCAAATTGGTTAGTGCCAACTGTTGCATGCGCCACTTTTGTCATGACAATACTTTACCTCCTCATAGAGCGGAATTATTAAATGGATTGGCTTAATTTAGAAGGAGTGATGAAGGCTCTCCATTGATCAAATGGCTCTCTTATTATATATGCATGAGGCCACAGCGACTAATTAACAAAAACACCCAGAGATAGCCTGAGCTGCTGACACACACCATCTCTCACACTTGGCAGCCACTCTAGACAACCAGCCCGTCCTCAGCTCACCCTGACAAATGCTGCATGAGTGTCAACTGGTGCACAGTGAACTTGAGCATGTGTGTGTGTGTGTGTGTGTGTAGATCTTAGAGGCTGTACAGGAAAGGAGTCCTATGCAGAACATCTAATTAACTGGAAAACGTTTCGTCAAGCCATGATGCTGCTTTAAACCAAGCCAAACGTAAAATAAATGAAATAACATTGTCAATTTCAAGACATTCCTTCAGCACCTCACGAGTCCTTTAAACCGCAGTCTGCATGATTTATTCAGCCTCAAATCACTTGCTGCTGTGTTTTTTCTGCAGAGTTGGTGCCCAGATAGAACCAAGACTGGGTGCCACATCCCTGTGAAACCCCAATTCCCAGGAAAACTACATCTGCTTCCTGAAATTTGAGCTGGTTCCACTAAAACACACTGAGACATTCTGTTCCTACCAGCTGCTGACTCCAAACATGCCCCACAACCCACAGATAGCACTACTCCTGAAGCTACCGCACTCTTTTTTTTCCCTTTCACTAAATCATTTACGTACATGCCACCAATCGAGTATTGGGAAACTTGCAGACCCTCATAAGAGATGGACCTACACTTGCGTCACACACTGATAAATGCTCGCTTAAAGCAGATGGTCGAGGAGGCAGCTGATAAGACACATGCAGGTGCTGGAGGCTTAAATGTCAACACCCCACGTAACCCATTACATAATTTGGTGCATATATACCAAGAGTTACTAATTGAACAGGTGGTTTACAACAATATCCCTTCTTAAACCATTAAACAAAGACAGATACTTGAAACATATCCACACATTATCAATTGGAAATGCTGACGTACAAAAGATGCCACATTTAGGGACAAATGTTGGAATCACCCGAGTGACCAGAAACTCATTTGATCATTGTGACACGGACTGTGTGGCTACTGGAGCTGGTTATTATGTGAAAACTTGAGATAAGACTGTGTTCCAAAACATACCTGTACTGTCAATAGTGATACCAAAACAACCCCTTTTTCAAAACCATAGTTTGGGTAATATAAACAAGAGTGTGAAATTGAACATCTATGAACATTTAAAATGTAATGACAGCTGGACAGACCATGTTGCTGAGGAGGACTGTGTGACTACAGCAGCAACTTAATGGTGAACCGTGTGCTGAGATTGACTCGTTCAATGTTGGAAAATCTGAACAACCATTCTTCAACTCTTGTTTGTGTTATGTCAAGAGTTAGAATTGAATGCTCGTCAGATTGATAGGTTTGTGTATGTATTCTTTGACCTAACATTTCTACACATAAATCAGTAAATCTTTCCGATTCAACAATATTTTTAGGGAAAGGTTAACTGATGCATTATGCATTTTATATAAAGTAGTAGTAGTGTAACTGAACTTTAATAATCATTGATCATAAATCTGAAATACATATCGTCTCCCACCCAATTACTGCAGCAGTAAATTTATTAAAGAAAAATATTCCTTTTATTTCCAGAACGGATGTTTGTGCCACTTCCACCTTAAAGTCAATTACCTCTTTTAGGAGCAACACATACTAACATCAGACCCATCACCTTGTATATAAGGTTACAACCTTTTGTTTCCACACACCATTGATCTTTAGAAACAAAGCCATAGACCAGTTCTAATAGCTGCCAATCTGAGGGGCCAAAACAAGGCATCTCTGAAGACTTTGCCTTGTTTTCTTGACATGTACACAAAGGTGGTCTATTTTTGGCAACACAAACATAACCTGAGCAACAACATGACCTGCATATGATGCATTTGTCCCTCACAGTATAACACGTGTCCTTCCTTTTCTTTGGTGAGGCTGAGGGGATTTAATCTTTGTCCCTGATCGTGGCACCCTGCGATGTCTGCCCTACTCCAAATCCCAAAACAAAGAGAAGCCATCGCACTCAGTATACAAAGGGAACATCACGCACACACAGGCATGAGGGGGACGTAGTGTTAACACTGCTCTCCATCGAACCACTAATGAGTTAGGAAGGTGGGTTTGGCATGTTGACTCCGGACTCTAACCTCATGCTGTAGGCTCCGGCCCCCAGCTCCTGCCCGATGCCGGACAGGCTGGCGTCAAAGTCGTGCACCAGCCCCGACTCTATGGTGGCGTCGTCCATCTTCAGCACCCAGGCCATTGGCCCCAGCTCCTTGTCCTCGGCTTCTACTCGGAGGGCCGCCAGCTTGCTGCTGGTGTGGGACGTCGGCTAACGAGGAAGTGGGCTCTGCAGCTTCTGAGTGACACCGTGAGATGAAAGTTATGCTGCTAGCCCGTTAGCCGCTGCTGGGCGAGCTGGGCAAGCGAATCGGTAGCTTTCCACAGAGACCGGATGCATCGCCATATCTCCACTCGGGGCACGTTTGACAACACGGTGCTCCACTGGGAGATTGTCTGACAGTAACGACACGTTAACGTCCACTCAGTCAGCAAATGGTAGTCGTGACTAAAGGTGCGAGCTGATTATCAGCATGCTAATGTTAGCTAACGACTAGCTAGCTTTACAAAAGGCAGCTTACGCTGAACCCATCCGCCCCGCTGTTACCAGGTCTCCGAGCAGTCTAGTTCACATCAGCACAACGAGATGCAACAACCAGAAAATACGGTTTAGTTCTAGTCCACACGGCTCATCCCACTCCGCGTCCGCACGGCTGTTGCTACCGAGCTATCCGGCTAACTAGCATCAAGTTCTCTTGCTTTGAATCACTCGCGTGACCTAAGAGTCTCCTCTGACGCGCCCTGAACCGTCCCGACCCGCTCTCCTCTTCTCATAGCGATGCTGGAATCACCGCTAAGGCTCCCGCGCCTCGAGACGCAGTCCTTTGACCATCCAAAGTGCAACGGTTGACACAAAACAAGGCATCAACATGGCTCCCTCGGCGTACGGATTGTCGCTCCGTGAAGCCTGCGCCGCTGCCACCGCGAGTCTCCAGGAAGGATGCGGGGGTGGCGCTCAGCCAATCAGTGACCGCGTTCTGTACCCAGCGCAGGGGGATTAGCCAATCAGAAACCTCAGCGCTTCCGTCAGTGTCCAACTGTACTTGCGCCCTGCCTCCCAGAAAGTATGATACATGCATTTCCATTAACTGTAAACAACAAAATAGACTTTGAAAGCAATACTGTAGATATATGGAACACTCATGTAATGAACGTACACGGTGAAAAGGCTCATTGGCCGACACGTAAAAAAAGCAGTAGGCCCACCAACATAGCTATTAATTAACATAGACATATGTTAATGTAAGGTATACGTTAATACATAGCTACTCTCGTAACTATCACCATTTTGGCAATAGGATATAGAATAGAGACATAATCGAGGCCATAAAGTAAATAAACATTTCCCATTTAGGTTCACGAGGTTCGTACCGTGTGTAACTGCTGCCATCGGGTTCCGGGACTCTGAAGTGTTCAGTATAAGGCTGCCAGAACAACATCGTGTCTCACAAACGGCAAAAGCCACAACTCAGGCCAGCACCGAGGAGTCCCAACCAGGAGGTCGTGTCTGTTTCATGTCACGGTTGAAGATACGTTTGCATAAGTCGGTTGCAGGAGTGTTGTCTGGTCAATAATTATCCAACGGTCGGACCCTGGACGTGGTGCGCGGAATTTTTCCGAGGAGGGTACACGCGCTATTTTTGCCCAAGTGGGAAGACCCGCCTCAGGACTTTTAATTACTGCCCCTCTCTGACTTCTCACACAATTCAGGACATGGTTAACACACATTAGTCAGACTTAAGTGTAAAACCCAGTCAAGACCAAACAGAAGTGACCAATATTTGCAGACTGACCCATTTTAGTGTTACATCACATTGTGTTATTGGATTGTTATGCATTAATGGGAAAGTGGAGTTATTTAGTTTCTAAGATAGTTAAAAAGTATTTTTCTATGCTGGGTACTTTATAACCAGACTTTATACACAGTTCTGTATTTTAATTTTAAAGTTATGTATCGAATACTTCTGTGGGCTACAAGTATCCTATAACTATACTTTTGAGGACAGACAGCACATTAGCTGCATGGACATGGCAATCAGGAGGTGATTGAATGCTGGTGCTGTATCCGAGATCCTCTTCAGCGTCTTCTCAATTTACAGCTTTGAGAACAGAGGCATGCATGAAATTCAGCACCGGTTTCAGCAGGAGCGATGTTGCATAAGACATTAACGTCATGTCATTCCTAACATACACCGATATTAGTTGAATGTTTGGGTTTAGTTGGGAAAACAAGGAATTTTAACAGGTTTAAGAGATCGTGATGGGAATATTTTTTACTATTTCTGAAATTGTATGGACAAAGTTATTAATTTTGTAAAGCAATAATGAAAATCCTGAATTCAATCAAAGTGCTCTTGTAAAGCCTTAGCACAGGTTATATACATGAGTTATGAGCAGTTTAACCAAAGAGGCATTTTCCTTGTCAGTTTCATTTGAATGGTTTTTCGATGCCCGGAGGAAAAAGTATGGGATTTTGTGTTTTACAAGAACACATAAAAACCAGAGAAGAGTAACTCCAAACAAGGACAGAGGTATTATACAGTGTCAATCTTTTCTAGAGTAACTAATCCTACTTATTTTAAATTTCAGGATCTCTTGGTTAAAGCTAAAGCTGGATCTTTAGAATATATACTGTAAAAATAAAATAAACTGAATTGAATACTGAAGAGGGTTCATCCCTGATCCTGGGTCAGTAAAACAAAGAAAAATTGTTTACAACCAAAATTATTTCCAGCCACCCTTCACCACAGGATTCGTTTCCACTGCTAAAAAATAGAAGAAAAAGAGCTCATCATGATCTGTACAAGTTCTTTATTTTAATGTAAGCACAGCTTTGTAAATGCACGGAGGAAACACAACAGTGAAAACTAGAATGTTACAAGAGGAAGGAAAGAAAGACACGATGAAGAGGAGAAGAGAGAAGGGTGACATGACGATTGGTTTTCAGAGCTGTAAATAATACATTTCTACAAATTTCTCAGCAGAGAAAAAATAAGTGTGAGAGAGAGAGACTACGGCTAGCGCAACAGAGAGAGAGAAAATAAAAACAAGGATGGGCACATGAACTCTCCTAAATGACAGTTATGGGATATTCCATTTTAATATCATATATAGATACATATCCACTATGTGATAATGAGCCATGTCCTGTCATACTTCATGTAGTAAGCAGCACGCACCCATCTTCCTCCCCATGTTGCCCATAAGTGGAGTGAACCAAGATGAACTGGGAGAAACGGAGGACACCATGAATTCTTCTGAAAGGGGCGGACATTGTTCACATTAATTTAAAACCCCTGTCACACTATTATGACTGTCAATCAAACTCCAATAAAACATATCTTTTTTAAATTTAGTCTCATGCATAGCCAAGCACAAAACACCTCCTACACTTTGGAATCAACCCATGTACTGTCTTCACTATGAGCAGGCGTGACCCACTGTGACTCGCGGTAGTGCTGGGAGCGGTTGGTTGGTCGTACCTTTTAGGCTAATCAGCACCTTTTTGAAAGTGAGAAAGTGTGTTTTTATGTGTGTGTGTGTGAGAGAGAGAAAACACCAGACTTTAAAAACTGCGGTAAAACCTAATCGCGTAAGATAAATCCAATCCAAAGTCACAATGTAAATTTACATTCCTGTCTACCTGGCCCCAGTTACTCACTGTTCAAAAAAGACACAAGACGGCACCATTCGTTCGTCTCAGCCCTGTTCCATAAACCGTACCCCCTTAAAATGAGAACCATGCAAACGCATTTCTTGTTGACATCAAGATGTTATGCAGAGGAGAGACTGTAGTGTTCGGGATAGAGACATTTCATACCTCATCCTTGAGTGATTAGTGACAAACCTGGGTGTGACTGAATGTGTGCTTTCGATTATATTTAAGGGTTCAGCTCCGTCTGAGATCAGGGTGGATCCTCAGCGATGGTAGGAAGAACTACACCACAATATCTTGTAGTGGGGCAGCAAATGTATGGGGACGGTGTGTACCTGTGTGTGTGTGTGTGTGTGTGTGTCAATCTGCTGGCCAGAGTGCAGCAAACGTGTGGTTGTAAACAGTTCTCTCCGGTGTAAGTGTTAGGATGTCTGTTTTGTTCTCGGCCTGTGTGGGGTGAGTTCATGAACTGATGAACTGATGTTTATGTTAGGTGGGCAGAGCTGGAGTTCTGTGGGAGTGCGCTGTGTCTCCTATAGGCCCTCAGACGGAGGTTCACTGCCGCTCGAGCCAGACTGGGCGCGCTTGATGTACAGATTCAACAGCTTCAGCTGCGGACAGGAAAACAGACCATTTATTATGTGTTCAAAACCGATTTCAACTTGCCGTGTAAAGACATAAGAAGCTTGCATGGCCACACAAATGAGAAACTACACATTTTAAGCAGACTGGCTTGTGCTTAGTGCTTGTTTCAAATGCTGATAGGTCCGGTTACCTTGCTGCCGGAGAGTTGGTTGAGGTGCGGTTTGAGGTCCTCTCCGATAACTGCATAAATGGCCACCAAGCAGAACACACTGGCTTTCCTTACACTGCTCTCAGAGTTGTCGTAACCCTGTTCAAACCGACACAATAGATTACAAACCTGCAGGACACTTTGTTCAAAACAAAGGAGTCATGTATGAATTTGTGGGGGGGTGTTTGAGGACAGGAGGTGCATTAGTTTTACCAACATAAAAACAACAAATACTATACGTTTATACTATACTATACTATTATACTTCTAATCATGCTGGATCATGACTTTCTGTCTGTATGTGTGCTACCTGTATGAGTCCTGGTACGATCTCAGGCAAGAGGCTCATCAGGCCCTCGCGGGGAACCCTCTCCACTACTTTGGTCTGCATCTTGATGGCAGCCAGGTCGATGGGGTAGTCGGCTGACTGGATAATGGGACACAACACCTTGACACACTGGTCTGGACTGATGGACAAGGCCAACATGGCTGCCGTCTCCTCTGCTGCTCGTACCACCTGCAGGAACACACACAAAGCTCATCAGTGCTACGGCGGTCAACGAATAGTCTTAATTCAAATATATATTTGAACATTAAAACAACAACAACAACAATACCAATAACAACAACAACAGCTATTAAAATCTGAAAATCAATATTTGACTGTAAAAAGAAAATCAATTCATAATCATGTGGCAGATGTTTTTATCCTGTTAAACACGTTGATTATTCATTTATAAGCTAAAGAATAACTTTTGCACCATCTCTTCCGCTCCCTGAAGTCCTCATGATAAAAAAAACGTACCTCCTTGTGGGGGTCTTTGTGAGCCTCCAGGGCCTTCATGATGGTGAGCTCTGCGTAGTTTTTGAACCTCCATGGCTGCTTGCTGAGAATCTCTCTCAGCACCCGCAGAGCTAGCGTTCGGATCACATGCTGGGAGAATTTCAAGGATGTTAGTTTAAAAGAAAGAAGTTTGCCGTGGCCTATTTGCACAGTGTTACCACAGAAAGGAAGCCTGTGTGTGTACCTCTCTGTCTCCCATTGTTTCTAGCAGGAGCAGCAGGATGGTCTTGAAATGTTCGTCCCACACCTGCAGGGTGTTCTCGCGAATCAGCTTCAGCAGGTCGCGCAGCGCTGTCTTCCTCTCCTCAATGCGCTCGTTGTGATTAGACAGTTCTTTCAGCAACTCGGCCACTAGCTCCGATTGGTCCAGGCTGCTGTCTGTTACAATAGACAAGAAAAAAACAAAACATGGGACAATTATTGTATGATTTGTTTTGAGTGGTGCAGTGTGTGTCTGTATTGTTCTGTCAGAATGTATTTGTGTACCATGAGTGAGATGCTCAGAGTCGTCCATGCTGGTGTCTTTGCGGCTGTGTTTGAAGGGAGAGTCTGAGAAGTGCTCGCGGGCCCCTCGGGGGCTGGAGGAGAGCAGGGGGGTGTTGAGGAGAGACGTCTTGTTGTCCAGAGCCATGCGGCCTCCATCCACAAAGTCTGACAGTCTGCCGTCTGTCCCGCTGTCCCCCTGCAGAGATCAAATCAAAAAAAGTCATCCAACATCGTCACTGTAGTCAAAAAATTATTAGCTTTCTCGATTGCTGCACATAAAGGGAGGCAGCACCGACAAGAAATATTCAGAAAGTTGAATCAGTAAAAAACATTACAGTCAGTACAGCCAAAATGGCAGCATTTACGTTATGTTGAATTCATGTCTGCTATCACAGAATCCTGTATTTGGTCGGATTTGCTTTCATGGCACATACAAACTGAAACAGACTGTGACCCAGCTTCCCAGGCTCTGTCGAGTTGTTTAGTCTGCACCATAGTTAAAGTGACAGCTTTCACATCAGATGGAAAAAAACAGACAAGCAAGAATCTCCTTGACCTGCACTAAACGGGTTCGGTGTAAAAGCATCCTAAAAATGATGGTCAGCAGTTGAAGAATGATAATGGTCAAAAACAAAAGAAATACAGCCTCTCAGTTTAATGTTCCAGATTTATTCCTCTTGATCAAATCACGGTACATGACCAGGAACATTTGCGTGACATTTGTTGAAAGCATGTAGTTCTCTAGATGCGTTTTGTTTTTAGACAGTCGTAGACTAAATTGGGTCAAACTGGCACAGGTTGAAGAGTGTTACGTTGCCTCTTGTTTTTTGTGTATATTTACACTCAAACCACTAAATGCCACAATCTGAGTGGTGGTTTGATGAGTCAGGTGTGCTGTGTTCGGCAGGCTGATGACATGGGGGCTGGTTACATTTCAGATGCATCTCATAGGGAAAAGTGGGAGGGTCACACCTCTGTACTAGAGTACATGTGTCCTTTAGGTAGGGGGTAGGGGTTGCTGAGGGATTGCAGAGAGCTGATACGACGTCTGAAGTCATACATTTAGACTGAACAAGAAGAGTAACTCAGGACTAATATAAAATATTAAAAGGGGAAGTTATTGTTGAGAAAATCCTCTCGGTGTGATGTTCATAATCATAACAGAACATACTTCTTTATTTTTTATCAGTGACTGTAAAAGATTAAGTTCACAGCCATCAGTCTCATAAATACTTAATATATGTCTCTCAGTTCCCACACTGCAGGGGGAGTTGTGTAACAGATCACATTTCAGGGTCACATAGAGTTAATGTAGCGAGCTATGTTTGTGCGTGTGCGTGTGTTTAAACCGTTGCAAGTCATGGAAAACATGCAGCAAGGATAAACAAGACAAGGATCAAAACCCAATACTGTTTGAGTAACAAGTGAGATACGCCTGTAGCCCGGAGAGCAAATAAAATCTCTCTCCAAAAGTTAACATTGAATACGTTTTCAGATCTCGTTTACATATTGGTTGATCAAACATTTTCCGATTTAAATTTGAACTTCGACAAATTTGTACCACTGTGGCAGCGGTTTTGTCAAGGCAGAATTAATAAACAGCTTTAAAAAAAGTAAGGTACCGACAAAATAGTTTTGCTATCATTCTGACAGTAGTGTCAAACAAACATTTGCTATGGCAACACTGAGCAAGTTTATTGATTAATCAACTTATATTTCAGTCAGCAACAATATACAACACTAAGAACTGATGAACACTAAGAACTGATGAACAACACTAAGAACTGATGAACACTAAGAACTGATGAACACTAAGAACTGATGAACAACACTAAGAACTGATGAACACTAAGAACAACACTAAGAACTGATGAACACTAAGAACTGATGAACAACACTAAGAACTGATGAACACTAAGAACTGATGAACACTAAGAACTGATGAACAACACTAAGAACTGATGAACAACACTAAGAACTGATGAACAACACTAAGAACAGATGAACAACACTAAGAACTGATGACCATTCCTACCACTTTCCACAACGCCTCTAAACATTATATTTGCAGCAGCGTTCTGCTTAAGTTTCAACAGTTGGCTCCTTTACAACGAGCAGAAGTGTGAAACTAACTTGTTGGTGTTTCATGAAGGAATTCCTAAAAGTTGGCAGTTTGGTTGTTTTTATGTTTACTCTTCAACCTTATGCTGCTTGTACATCTTGGCCGCTATGTTTCACACAAACCTCTGTAAATGTTTCACATTTGTTTTCACTCAAGGTCATGTCATCATCTTCAGAAAATGTCACAGTGTGTCAAATTGCACTTAAACCAAAAGGTGTTGCCAAGAATCACAGAACATATTTTGCATAAGCAACTGTATGTACCATATCTGCCTGGACACGTATATAAACTTGCGTAAACACAAACAACATCCACTCACCTCCTCTCCCTCCCGCCGGTGGACCGGTTCATTCATGTCCTCTTGGCTGCGGACGCTAAAGTTCTGGATCGCCTCAGTGACACCTTTCAGTGAGCTGTAGATGTCCTCTGAGTTCATGTTCTCTGTGTCGTAGTCAAATGCACTAAATACACAGAAGAAAACGGACACTGAACCAGGGCTGAACGATAGCAGCTGAAGTGACTCTTCAAACTGTGATACACATATGAAACATACTTCATATGGTGTTACATGTGCTGCTTGAGATAAATAGTAAGTGGATGACCAAAATTGAAAATGTATATCAAAACAACAAAAACTGTACTGATTGGATAACCCTGCAACAAAAAAGAGGCAGCACACGAGGTGCCGATAACTGTGATAGATATGTTAATAATACACATTCGATAAGATTTTGTCAATAATCCAGAACCTCTTAAATTAGACTTTAGTACAATTATGGTTACACACACTCTCTCCACCTCCGTGTACTCAAATTTCTATTGTAATTAAATTGCCAAGAGACAAAACACACAATAAACAAAGTTGAACAAATTTGACTGACTGACCTTTATAATACATTCTCCAAGTACTGCGATAATATTGTTATCTGGAATTATTTTGGTATAATAATCGTATTGTGAAGATCTGATATTGTGACAGTCCTACAGCCAACTGAGGCACACTGTAACTAATGTTGATGAATCCATATGCACTGCTGTAGACTTTACTTTTATCTTCTGTGTACATATTGTCCTGTGTTCATGCTAATATGGCAATTATTGTTAGATTTTCCAAGTGTGCGTGAGTGTTACCTTGGTGAGGGGGTGTTCTGGGAAGTGTTGGTGGGGGATGTGACCGGGCTGGACCAGCTTGCTGGAGATCGGGGGGTGTGGCGTGTCAGAGGGCTGCCCATTGGTGCCTGAGGAAGTGACAGAGAACACACAAGTTAAGTTTAGTTAGAAAGAAGTACACTATTAATGCTGCACTATAATGATTCACAACCAAAGCGTACCATGTGTGTCTGAAACTCTTTCTTTGTTACCTGTGCAGCGTTGCCAGTGTTCTTCAGATGGTTTTGAAGCAGCCTGGTGGCTCCGTCCTGGAAGGTTTTGGGCAGAGCTGCCAGCAGCATAGTGAACTCTGGAGTGTTGAGCTGGAACAGTGAGATTAACACCGACTGGGCCGCCTGGAGCACACAAAATACATCCCTCTCAGTCAAAAAGACTTGAAATCACTATCGTCTTTTGTGTGCATTAGTGAATCAAAGGGTGTGGTAGTTCTTTCCAATATCACGAGAATTAACAATGGGAATAATTTTTTGAGCTGGTGGAGGTTTGTGTGTCAGCACCTTTCTGACGTCAGAGCTCTTGGGTTCAGTCGTCCAGGTGATGATGCGGGAGATGGCGAGCCGAGTCTCACTGGAGTTCACAAAGTCTGGAGCTTCCATCTGTAACGTCAGGGTGTCGATATACTTCAAAATGGCCACTTTCACCTGTAATAAAAAAAAGTGCATATACACAACTCATGAGTAAGTTGACTGATAACAAAGACACTGCATGGCCAACATTCACCTGCAAAAACATGAACAGAGTAACAACAAAACTACAAACACGCATGAAAAAATGACCACCAATGTTTACAGACAACATGTACAACCGCAGCAGATTGTGCATCTCTTGCAGGTCTGAAAATCAAATGAGCTGATGAATCAGTTAGGGAAGAGCAAACTACAGTCAAGTTCACACGCTGAATCATGTGGGAAAACAAATCAAACAAACCAATAAAAAAAATTTAAAAAGCGATGACAAAAAGGAACGAATAAAAGCAAACATTCATTGCAGGCCCCGATTATCCACAATCACCAACTCCTGGCCTGACTTTCTTCCATCTCTTTCCATATGCACCTTAAAAGGACCAGAAACTTCCTCCAAATCACTTAGCAGCATTGCGCGCCATATAATTGCTCCCCCCGGAGCGCACTGACCTGGGAGGACTGGCTCCAGGCTGCGGCCTGCTCGTCTAGAGAGCAGGCGTGGCGCCACGCTCTGGGGGGGAACAATTTTACCCCGGACCCTCCCCTGCCTCGCCCGCAACACGAGCTCCGTACAGGCTTCAGAGAGAAAGAGGAGAATCACTGCGTCAACCAACGGAGAAAGAAAGGGAGTCGAGGACAGGGGAGGGCAGACGAGAGGAAAAAAGAGCAGAGGGAGGTGGAAGGGAGCAGAGAGTTTAAGAGGAGTAAAAAGATTGGAAAAGTAGGCTTGGACGATATTTAAATGTTATGATACTATTCTGAAAGTCTGCAATATACAGTGTAATCATTCAGGCCACATGATGGCAGCAAAGAGCTGTGATGCCTTGTTTATCAATTACAAAACAGTAGTTTATGAAGCTTCATGCAACAGTTTGTAGGATGGACAATGAATGCTAAAATATTCAACATTGTATTAACATCCTTATAATGCGAGTATACTTGCAACTGGCCAGGAAAGTACATAACTTGATCTTGCAAGTCACCTCAGGCAGTATCTTTAGGGTGTTGCTTTATTATTGTGTGATGTTGAGATCTTTTTCTGAGAAACTGCTCACAGATAAAACAAGCAGATCCAATTCAGTAAATTGCAGATCAGAAAAAATCCAGGTACCTCATCAATTTAGCAAAAATCCTGTAATCACACTGATCCCAAGAACATATATATATCGTCATATGGCTGTGAGGTCACTATGAGCCAACACTCGAGAACAATGTTTATAACTATCAGGTCACAGAGTAGGTCCACAATCCAAAGCTGTGCTTTAAGTGGCCACTTCTTCTTAGTACATGGAATTTGTGACTACAAAAACAACAGCTGACAGCAATAATAAAAAGCAACAGCGAGCCATCTCTTAAATGACAGAAATGTTAAACAGCAGCAACATTTTGCCATGTCAAATGAAGAGAATGTTAGTCTTAAAGAAAATGTAGAGAAAAACTGGTAGAGAATGAAAAGGGTGTGAGAATGGAGCGAAATAGCGGGCAGTGGGAGGAGGCAGAGCGACAGAGATAAAGGGGTAAGGAGAGCGAGGACGAGGGATGAAGTAGCAAAGCTTGAGTCAAAGGTAAGTGGTGGGGGGGCTAGGTGATCCTGGTGAGGCGAGAAGTTGCCCCAACAGAAGGGTTAGTGAGGTGGAAAGTACGAGATGATGACTAAGAAGTTAGGGGAGGAAAGCTTGAAGGGAGTGCCCACACTGTAGCAGAGCAAAAAGTATGTGGAGAAGCTAGAGCAGGGGTGGGCAAACTTTTTGGCTCAGGGGCCACATTGACTTTTAAAATTTGACAGACGGGCCGGGACAGTATCAGATGGATGGAGAGCAGGGGCGTTTGTAGGATTCCAAGAAAGGGGGGGCTAAGCCCCAAGGGTAGTGTCACCCTGGTGTATGTGCGCGCGCACATTTTTCTTGGGGCCCCTGATATCCATTGTTTCTGACAGTTCATAGATTGGTTCAACCAGAGTGTGATTTTGCTCTGTAGTTTTGCTTCATTCAGTATATGATAACACAAGAGACAGAATTTCAGGGTCATAATGATATTTTATGCTCATTTGGACATTATCACTGAGATAAAGATGAACTAGTTCAGTGTCAAATATACCATTCAATGGAAAAAAATATTATAATAATCTATATTAATGCAAAGAATAGAGAGATGTCGATAGTTATTTATTGTATTTCGAATTCGCTCGTTCAAACTCTCGCTCACTGGAGACAGTTTCTAACTTCCCTTTCATTTGCCTCAAGTAAACCTGAATGTAAGCAGATAACACTCATTAACAACTACAGACAGACACATTCTGTAACTACCTGGAGTTACAGGTAAACCTGAATGTAAGCAGGTAACAGTTGTTAACAACTACCGACAGCCACATTCTGTAGCCCCCCTAAAATAGGCCTAACGACGCCCCTGGTGGAGTGTTTGTGTGAACCAATATGAATTAGAAGTAAAAGCCAATAACTAAAAAGTAAAGAAAATGTTTCAGTGGAACAGTGTTGTTGGTCCGGGGCGGTGCAGTCCCGTGGGTTTGATGTGCGTTTGTTATGCCGAGGAAAAATACTCTGGATGCAGCCGTCAGTTAATTTTACAACTCTAAAACTGCCCACCCTTGCGTTAGAGCAATCGCTGTCCAATCACAGCCGAGGATTCAGGGTTTTGGGCGGGCGTGAGGTCACATCAGTACAGCCAAGGTTACACAATCCTTAAGTTTCCAGCCTTATAACCATCCTTCCCTCTCAGCCCTCCTCTACTAAGGCCGTCACACACACTCCGCTCTCCCCCTCACACACACTCCGCTCTCTCCCTCACACACACTCCGCTCTCTCCCTCACACACACTCCGCTCTCTCCCTCACACACACTCCGCTCTCCCCCTCACACACACTCCGCTCTCCCCCTCTCTCTCTCTCTCACACACACACACACACACACACACACACACACACACAATATATATGAACATGTAATTTACCTTGAGGTTGGGTGTCTGTGTCTGGTCCACAGTAAACCTCATGAGAATAGTGAACTGAAGGTCATTGGGGAAAGACTCTCTGTCAGAGGGGAAAAAAACATTACATTTCCATTGGAAACACATCTCATGAGAAAAATGACTATGTGAATATAAAAAGTCAGAGTAAACAATGAATTGTGTTATCATCCTTTCTCTTCTCAAGACAGAAGACAGCATGAATATGAAGTATTGCCCGACAAGACGTGCATTACATAAGGGATAATGAACAGCAAAATTAACCCCGACAGAGTGAGCAGATCCCTCAAGCAAAGAAAAGTCAAGATAATTCGAGACTCCAACACGAGCTCACGCTGTCTGGGTTCATTTTACAATGACGAACGTTTTATCCCTTACTTAATGGACGACAGGGAGGCCTCTTGGAGGTTGCCTCTTGGGCCCATTAGTTCCTGATTATGGACACCTCAAAGGGCATTATGCTGCTTATACCACGGTCACTTGGCAAAGAAAACAATTAAGACTATTTATTAATTTTTGTTATGCACTTTGTGGTTTTTCTGAAGACAATTCTCCGTTTCCTTGGTCACATAATATAAGGTTATTACACGGAAACAACATTCATGGAGTTACTACAGTAAAAAAAGACACACCTTAATGCTAACGTTGTGCTAGCAAGACTCAGTCATTAACATGGCGTACGATTGACAAACAGTAAATATAAGCTTCCAGTATGTTTAACAATAACATTAGCTAGCTATCCAGCCTTGTGATTGCCCACAAATCAAGATCAGCGACAGTTTCACTGGAACTAATTAGTTAGTGTCCGTTATCTTGCAGCCAATCAGAATTGAGTATTCACACTGACCGTGGTATAAGTAACAAATAATCTAAGCACAAACTAGTAGGTTGACCTTTTAACCTAAATGGTTTTGTTCTGCATACTATTTTCAAAGGTCAGGGTATTTATGTTACCCATGGGTCAATAACCTATATGCCCTAAGGGCCAGTCTGAACTGTGATAGTGTGCCACTCACCGTGTGACATCCAGGGCTCTCTGAACTTTGGCCTGTACGGAGCCCAGCAGGTCAGCTCCCATCTTCTTCAGGAGCTGTGTGAGTAGGACGAACAACCAGTCCTGCAGATCTTCCTTATGGACGTGGATGAAATCTACCAGTGTCTCCAGGAACATACTGAACACCTAAACACACACACACAGTTTGGGACAGTGACTCAGTCGCTCAACAATTCACTTGTTTCATGCACACATGCATGCATACACATAGTCTTGCATTTACAGTGTTATTACAGGATACAGGGAGGTTATGCCCCAAGTATTGTATGAGAGTAGCATTAGTTCCCATTGTAGAGTTAGTGGTTATTCACTCATTATTGCAGCATCACACTTTGATTCCCAAACACCAATTCAACTTTAATCACCATCATCAAATTATTAATAATAATATTGGAAGATGACCAAAATGAGAGTTAATTACTGAACAAGAATCAACAAACACCAATCAGACTGCATGTGGTCACCATCTCGACATGCTGGTGGTTGGTTTCAGCAGGAAAGAGAGAGGTTAGTGAGTGAGACGTTCATCCAAACACAATGTGTAAATACAGTAACACTGATTGGTCAAACTTACTCTCTACAGAGAGTTCCAGAGTGAGGTGGCATGGGGGGAGAGAGAGAGACACATCTGTTAGCATCCTGACAAAGAATATCTGAATGAACTCAGCGTCTGTGTGTACGCTAGAACTCTTGACTTTCAGTCCACACTTCCAATCCAACATTTGGAAAAATTGAAATAGGAGGCAAATAAATAAGAACAACAACGTTTATTAAAATGTAAAGTGATGTTTTGTGCACACTAGGAAAGATAACAGAGAGACGTTGAAAAACAAGGGGGATGAGAAAGAAGTGAGGATGGTGTGGGATAGATAGATGGAGGCAGGGGAGGGATCCAGGGTGAGATGCAGTACCTTGAAGGAGGCTGAGCTTATACCGGATTCTGCCGTGCCGTACACTCTGCCGGAATCTCGCTGAAATTCATCAAATCGTCAAACGTCATACGAGGGGGATGGAGTGGGGCTCACACACCTTACGACATGTGTGAGACAACGGGCACTCAAAAACGCCGAAAGAAAGGTGGCAATGTTAGAGAGGACGAAACGCAGCTGGTTAGTCAGAGAGAAGAGCTGGCAGCCCATATATGCCTATATATATAAATATATATTTAAGTGCGTTTCAGTTTGCAGGGAGGGAGGGCAAAGAGAGGGTGCACCGGTGAATGCAGTGAGCACAGCCAGTGGATTGGCTGCAGTGACAATCCCACAGGACGGCGGAGAGGTGCGAGGTCACACGTAAACTCAGGCGTGACATGCCGTTAAATAACAGTCCATCACACACTCTGCATGCCTGTGATTATGTTTGAGTTTGAATATCCTTGTGTGTGTACAACTGAGAATATAGTTTGACCTATTTATCCTGACCTTTATTTTAAAACGTATTTTTAAAAAAAAACGACTTTACACCTGAGTGTTGAAATGTGTCTGTGTGCGTTAACAAAGAGATCCTTGTGTTTGTTTTGGCAGAATCCGGTACAGTGAAGGTTGGTGGGGGTAAACAAAATACTTGGAACCAAAGTAAAACAAAGTGGGTGAATGATGAATCTATTTGGCATGATATTGTCAATGAGTGAGTGCTGTGCGTGTTTGTGTGAGTACTTGCGCTATGTATCCACTCATACCTTACTGTGAGGGTCTGCAAACATCCTGGTGAAGATTTCACAGAGCCTCTTCAGCTCTACCCGACTGCAGATCATAAACAAACAGTTAGAATAAAATCAACAATCAATTTAATCTTTGAAAATGCAACTGCCCGGTCTGTGGCTGACCTGAGGGTGCGTTGGTTCTTCAGCAGCGCCTGGAGACCCAAAAGCCCTTCCTTCCTCTCTGACCAGTTGGCACTGGCACAGCGGTTCAGCACCTGGAAAGAACCACAAAGACTTTTATATAGGCTAAGAAAACAATACTATTACGAAATACTGAAGGAACTTAACAAGACTTGTATGTACAGTATGTAGACAAGACATACTGAGTAGAGGAAAAATCTGCCTGGATACAATACAAGATGCGCTATAGTGCTGTTCATGTATCTAGTTTAGGAAAGTGTCTTTTTGATGCCTGTGGTTTGGCCTAATGACTGTATGGCTGCTGTTGGCGCCAACCTCAGCTACGTCTTCTGTCTGTCTCATGTAGGTGGGGATGGCTCCTCCGTTCCTGGAGCTGTAGGACCTCTCCGAACAGGCGCTGGATGCATCGCTGTTGGCGTCATCGTCAGAGTACATGCTGGAGTTTTCGTATCGCCGCCGTGCTGGCTTCTTCTGCGGGTGGAGGACAGAAATCCAAAGGAGATGAAATTAAGCTGAAAATGAAGACAGTAAGAGTAATACCATGCTCAGGCAGAAAACATGCACTCACACACCTGCTTTATTGTGCACAAACACAGCTACACACACAGCTACACACACACACGCACGTAAGAGGCAGGAGAAGAAGCTGACCTTGGACCGCATGTCTCCCAACAGCTGACAGCGTTAAACAGAGGTAGAACAAGGGGTTAGTTAACACACACACTCAGCTGGGCCATTGTGTGTGTGTGTGTTAGAGAGACAAATGGGGCCAGTTTGTGTGACAGGCAGCAAAGAGATTCAGTTACCCTTTACACAACCGCACACACACACACACACACACACACACACACACACACACACCACACACACACAGCACATGGTGACAGCTTACTGAAATGTGAGCAGAGTTATTATGTGTAGTACGTGTTTTAATACCAGAGCATCTGCCAGAGCCTCTTCTACGTCTGAGCCTGTGTTGAGGATCCTCATGGCACTGACTGAAGAAGAGAGACGACTGGACTGGCTGATGCCAAAACTTGATCCTGAGTGGAAGTAAGAGATAATAAATGTTAGACTTGAGACCAGAGATGGCTAACTTCCTTCTCTCACTTGTCCGCTGATGATCCTCCATTCTCTTCATCATCCACTCTCAAACCACACACACACTACATTTCCCATGAGGAAAGTTGATGAGATGACTTGTTAGGTGACATTGCAGGAGCTGCTGGGGGAGAAAGTATGATTGACAGAAAACACGGAGAAACACGTTGGCCTTGCAGGAAAGGGGCAGAGCTAAATAAAGAAAACAAATGGGTAAAACTGGCAGAATGGTTGTCAACTGGAAACTTAAAAGGGCGGAAACATGCAATTCCACTGAAGATTCGACATCCTGGAGCAGAATATAAAAATAAATAAATGGACATGAAGAGAAAACAATGCATAGAATATAGGAGAAGATGCTTGGCACTAAAGAGTACCAAAAGAAAACAGGTGAGCTAACGAACACAAATAAAGGCGACGTGGGTGGGTGAGGTACGGAGAAGTAGATGTACTCAGCCTTCACCTGCAGCCCCAAAAGTGTCAGGTGTGTGGAGAGCTCCGGTGGAGCGAGAGTAGCTCCGCGTTGCTGCAACCAAGATTAAAACACACATACAGAGTTTAACATTCGCACACACACACACGAGACAAACACACAGACACAAAAACACACACATAAGATACAAACACACAAACACACACACACACACACACACACACACACACACACACACACACACACACACACAACCCTAACTTTGATCGAACAAGGTGTGGGAGTAGAAAGAAAGGCTGAAAAACATTCATGTGATTGTTTTTGGGATTTTAATCACCCTCAACTTTTTATACTGTTGGGATTTAGATAAAATCAGATACTGAAGGTAAATAAAAGCCTATGTTTCCTTTTTTTGGAGCAAACCTAATGTAGACAAAAACAATTCTCGTCTCTTTTGATCATTCTGAGTTTACTCGTCATCCCTCCTGGGTTATCTGTCTACAACTGGCTACTCACCAAGGGGTGTGAAGGAGCGAACAGGGCTCGTGTCGCGGCTGCTCTCCCTGCTGGCCTCTCTGCTGCAGCCCTGACTCATACTGGGCCGAGGGATACGACTGCCCCGAGCTAACGTCCCCCGGGTTACAACACCGCACCGCAGCAGAGGGAAAGATGAGTGGGGAAACAGGGGAAGGAGGAGCAGCGGAGGGAAAAGAAGTGGTAGTAAGAACACAGAGGACGAGGGGAAGGGACATCAAAAAGACAAAGAAGAAAGACAAACATGAGCAGTGACAAAAGAGTGAGACTGAGACAAACAAGAGAATGTGAGCACAGGTCGACTGGCTCCCAGGGAGCATTTCTACAGATTTGAATCACTTCCTTTTTGGGATTTGCATGCAAGGTCTTATTGTTTCAGCTCGTCTATAAAATGTCCACAAATACTGCACCCATCAAAAGTTCCCCAAAACTTCTTTAAATAGATTTGCCCAACTAACAGTCACATATTACATTTAGGTTCAATATTCTAGTTAAATGTTGATTTACTAATTGCCTCAGCTCAGCTCTAGTTGAGATGCACCCGAAAGAGGCACAGGACTGCTGCACTCACATTTAAACAAACAATGTGTGATAATCACGTGCACTCGGGTCATCACCCTGCAGGTTGCACACAAATACACAGAACAGAAAAGGAAGTGATTTGAGATGAATTAAGCGATCAAGGGATGGGCGAGGGGAGGGTCTGCTTTTTCATCCAGTAGCATCGCAATCAACTTCACCGTTCATTGCTCTGTTGGTCAGCTTCAGCATCTACCCAGCCAATCAGGTTAATCACAGCCTGCCAGGGGGTTACAAAGCCCTGATGCAGCTTTGCTGATCCTGATAGAAGGCTCATCTATCAGTCACTGACAACAGGTTAGTGAAGACAGGGAGGATCTGCTAATCATGGGCACCCATCACCATAACAGAGCAGCCATAAAGTCAGAGACCTGTTAGAGAGGTTCGCTCTATGAGGTTTGATGGTGGGATTGGGATTGTGAGATTTGTAGTGAAGGAGATAAAGAATGAGGGATGATTTTAAGATGTGAATAGATGGATTGAGGTTAAAAGATGAATAGGAGAATGGTCTGGTCGAGGTCGGAGCCTTACCTCCTTTGCTTGCTCCGTTGTAGATGGAACTAATGCTGGAAGGAGCTACAGGACAGAAGCACCAGGGGCAGGAAGAAAAGAGGAAAGGGAGCAGGAGGGGGGAAAGTTGAGATCAAAGTGTATGTGGACGATTGCGTGTGCTGCTCCTCAAGGACCGCTGAGTGTCTAAAGCTGAGTTTTATCACGAAACCATCATATAGCATTTGAGCGGTTGTGAAATACGGATGCAGAAAAAACAGCAAACAGTTGTGCCAACGGTAATTGTTTACTGACCAACTGACAGGCGGGTGGGGGAAGAGTCTCTGGAGCAGCCCTGGCTACGGGGGATACGGCTGCGTCTGGTTTTGTCCCCGCTGGACCCAGCCAGCACCCGGTGGGTCCCTGAGCTCATGGTGCTCAGGGCCGTACTCGTCAGCACACGACCCGGAGAGCCACTGCGACTGCCAGCTTCAGAGAGACGAGGACAAAACATAAAGACAGGGAGAAATCAAGTCAGAGCTCTGCTTCGGCAACAAGAAGAATTTAACCGGGAACGCTGCAGAGAAACAGAAGCAGCCCCCCTCTAATGTGAGGGGCTTACTTTTAAAAGACAGTTGCTACTGCCCTTAACTTAGTGGAACTAGTTTCCAAACACTTGTAAATAACATTCACTACAATATTTAAAAAATACACAGAACTTAAATTGCACATTTTACAATGTTTGATGTTGGAAAGAGGATTGATGGGGCTCGGAGAGTTGAAAACCAAACGTACATTTTAGTGTTGGCACCTATTTTTACAAAATATGTCATATAATATATATTATATTACAACAAAATAGATACATTTAACAATGACATTTTAATGATAAATGTGACATTTTGACAACGTGATGATAATTTACAAACAGCTCTCTTGCCTTATTTTGTCCAAGATTAATACATAACATTTGATAACAGAGGTTTCAATTTCTCCTCCCCATGTCATCCCGTCTCCAACTGCAAAGCCCACCGTGTGTCTAATTCTACAATGACTCACATTACTATCTACCTGGAGACAAAACAGTTGAGGAGAAGCAGAATGTGAAGTGTGTGAACAGACTTTTGGGGAACGAGCTGCAGAGCTTCCACGCATGAAGCTGGACCTGAACTGATTTCAACATGACTGACAATGAGCACGCAGACCACTCTCGCTCGCTCAGTGACACAAAGAAACTAAACTCAAGTCACACACACAACACACAAACTCAACACATGAAAAAAAAATGCTTCTACGTTCTAGTACTTAGTGACAAAGAGCCACATAAATACACTTAATTGCCATTCGCTACATAGAGATTGTCATTCAACCGTATACTATTAATCAGGGAAAGAAGACTCTCCACATTTGTTGTTGGATTTTAAAGTCTTCCTTTCCTTTCCTCATCTCTTTACATTTACAGATACACAAATATCTTAATTATCTTATTATTAATTAATGTGTATTCTATAAATGCCAATTTTAGAGAAACTACTGATAGAAACAACAATTATTTGTTTGGCATCTAAAAATAAATATCTTCGAAACTGAATTCCAGTTAAGAGAGATGTTTGTCCTTTTTTCAGGCATAAAACACGTCCCCTCGATCTTTAGACTACATCCAGGCACCCAAAGAGTGCCGAAACACGAGGCTCCCAAAGCAGTGTGTTTAGCATGATCATAGAACAGCCATGTTAACAGTCTGTGACTACTAACCCCAGCATGCCAGAGTGGGAGGAGCTTTAAGTGACTTTTCTGGGTGCATGTGAAGGATGGGAAAGTCAGGGCAACAGGAAAGGCAGTAAAGATAAAAAAGAGCGGAAAAAGAAGTAGTGATGTAATCTTACCACCAACGGGGGTAGCAGACTGAGATCCTGAGCCATTAAGCCCATTGGTTGAGAGGAGGGGGGAAAGCAGAGGCGAGGGGAAAGGAATAGCAGATTAAACCAGATGAATTATGGGTGTCAGCGCAAAAAAAGCGTCATGGGAGTCAGAACACAGTACGATGGGAGTGCATCCTGGTGTTCCACATCAAGAATGAAGGCGAAGCTGAAGCACTCAATTTATTTAAGAGAAAACAAGTATTGGAAATATGTTGCTAAAACAAACACACACACTGAACTAGCTGCAGATGATAGCCTGGGGAAAGCAGTGCATGTTGGGACAGCTGGCATATGTATCAAGCAAAGCCTGTTCACAATGAGGAAAAGAAAATGCCTCCAAGGAAAATACACTAAAGAAATGTCCATACACACTATGACACACGTAGAACACCTCACTTCAGCTGCTGTTTCGTCTGTTTCTGTGATAATCGTTTCCCATCAAAATGAGAGCAAATACGCATTTTTTATGTGGCTTTTCTAATCTAACTGTGAATTAGGCATTTCTTTTTGCAAAGTTAGTAAATATTGGAAAAGTAGCAGGAAAGACTAAACAAGATGGTTTTGATGAGTTTTATTTTGTTTCTGTCAAGTTTGAATGTAGTATGTTTCACTGAGTCTGGTGGCTTTGAGGAGAGCATACTAATTTGGTTTTAGTATATTTTATTTAAATATAATATTTTTCCAAATCTGATAGATTACATATTTACTTCAACACGTATAATATAGCATTACGGCGGAGAAGGAGCAGAAATGTTTCCATCCCTGCAGCACGGAGATGGAGCCAATAAATAGTTGCATGAATACTGACTGTAACCTTTCTGTCTGTTGCTCTGAGAGTTGGGCAGAAACTTTCCATTTGGTCTCAAAATGTCCAGATGTAAATGGGGCAGTGGTACAATCAATGTCCACTTTTAAACTTCAAACCAGCACCAAAGCCGTTACGCTTTAAGCTGGAAGTATTCTTGGAAAACACACACACGCGCTATATGTGTTGCAACAGTAGCTAGCTCAGTGGCTTGTGTCCCTTCATGTCTGTTGGAGTATTTCTAATACCCTACATGACAGTCAGAGCAGAGGAAATAAACCGTCCACCACACCATACTCAGTGATGAGACACAGCATGCATAGAACAACACACATTAAAAACACACTCCTCTTTACACAAAACACCTTGATCAGAATGAGAGCGATAGCAGGTGGACCACCATTCCCACTGTGGTACACAGATAGACACACACACTCCGACTCTGACACACAAACAGAATACCTGGTGTGCAATCGGATTCGTCAGAACCTGAAGGTACAAAAACATTTACGCTTATCGTCACCGTGACGGCAACAAATAATGATACTCTACAACAAGAGCCAGAGAAACTACAAACACGCACTCCAAGAAGCTCCCCCACACCATTGCTGTTGCTGCGTTTGTGTTTATGTGATGTGGTAAGTGGACTTGACACCCAGAACACTCCAGTCACAGCTGTGTTTAAATCTGCCGTGTGCCGGTGGGAGGGGGTACATACGTTGGGACTGGGAGACCATCTTAGTGCGGCTTCGACCTCTTGAGTCCACCTGGCTGGACACGCTGCTGGCAGTGGACAGGGGCTGCTTGGTACGTACACGGCCTGTATTATGCAGAGGGAATAATACTGTTAAACAAAAAAAAACACATACACTACTACACATCTAGTTTGCAGCTGAATGAAGCACAGAACCTAAAAAGCACTACTACAACTGACGAAAACCAACTAATGCTGGAAGCTGCTGAATGAACATCAGATCCTAAACTAAACACTCAACCACACAGATGCATACACCAGGGATGCTTCAGTGGATTAGCAAGCCATCACTAGATAGTTATTTATCTTTAAAGTGTAAGTTCACCCCCATGTCTGAGCCAGGGGCTAAGATGGGTTAAGGAGGCAGGAGTTGCTCTGACTGATTAGAGGCCTTAATAAACACATTTCATAGCATAGATAAGTCCAACATGGTCGACTCTATATCAGAAAGGTTCAGGGTTGATTTAAGACAGTTGCCATTTTCAACCCATGAAATACTGATTTTAATAGATTTGGTAATAAATGTCAATATTAACACCAGCATGGGTGCGTTTTATTACAGTACAGTCATATAATTTAATTTACAGCTATAAAAAACATGTTAAAATGTGCTGTAACCTGTTTCGTATTGAGTGATTATATGCCGTGATTATATGCCAATATCAAACTTCTTGCAACGCTACTGTGAGATATTACTGCAACAGTTCATAAATATCATCACAATTTAACCACAGCAGAGCGTCATCCAATCAACTTAAAGCTGCAATTCATGCACACCATTCTTCTATCAAAATACCGGTTCATCAGCACTATTAATGTTGGATGTGTGATGGCAAATCTATCTATTTTATATTTGTGCCGTTTTAAATTGAGGGTGCAGCTTCAAGAATTTAAATATATTGATTCCTCTGCAGATGTCCAACAATTTGAACAAAATTTAGTCCACTTTTCCAACTAGAACATCCCTCACACACACACACACACACACACACACACACACACACACACACACACACACACACACACACACACACACACACACACACACACACACACACACACACACACACACACACACACACACACACACACACACACACACACACACACACACACACACACACACACACACACACACACACACACACACACACACACACACACACACAATCTTACCATTGTCTGACCTGGTCCCTACAGACAGACAAAGAAGGAGCAGGTTGTAAAATGTACACTTCACCTGCATGTTTCATACTGTATATTGGCTTATTCATATCTTCCCTTTACAGTCTATGTGTGCAATATATATATATATTATGCAGTACTGTGTATCATGTATACTACTGGTTGCATGCTAAACTGCATTTTATTGTCTCAGTATCTGTACTCTGCAATGACCATAAAGTTAAATCTAATCTGTGTGCAATATAACTAACCTTACACATCCCAAGTATCCTAAAGCCTCAAAAACTGAATGGTCAGACCTTTTCTGGATAAGATTAAACTGTAGCAAAGCAGAATATGATCTTAGATGTGTAATTAATTTGATCCATCATGTGATGAGTAGGAAGGTGATACAAATGAGGGTGGAATGTATGTTTGACAGCAGGGGGCGCTGTGGCCACACACTGCAACAAAAGAAGCTAATATGTGTAATGAAGTGAGGAAAGGGAAAAGAAGAGAAAGAAAAAGAAAGCATAAGTAGGTTGTTGCTGATGAAGCAGAGTGAGATGATCTTACCATCCGTTTTATCAGAGGCATCATCTTTAGTGGGAAAGAGAGAGAGAGAGAGAGAGAGAGAGAGAGAGGGTGGAAGAAAGAAAAGGGAAGAAACACATGGAAACAAAAAACGAAGGATTGATACAAATGATTATTAAAAGTAAAAGACACAAAAGGAAATGGGAGTCCAAAAAAGGTCAAATTAAGATCAAAACAGAAAGTGTCAGTAACATGAAACACAAATAATTAAAAAAAGTATTCAGAACAAAAGACCGAAACGAGAGAAGAGAGAGAAGAGGAGAGAGGAGCACAGTCTGTATTAGTTACAGAGCATCTGGTAAAAAAGGGAGCAGATGCAGTGGTCAACATCAAAATAGAGAAAAACAAGAGAGGACGATATTCATCAACAGAACATGCACACAGACAATATTCAAAGCAAAACATGTACAGGACACATCAACAGGCAAGGAGGAGGCAGCAGGAGAGGAGAGTACAGGAGCGGAGAGGAGAGAGGCCAGTCCAAGCACTGGAGTGTGTGAGTGTGTAGATCCATCCGTGTGAAGATGTGGCCAGCTTATATATCGAGGAGAACTTTTACTTCAACCTGTCAGAAGCTTTAGAAGCACTACCTCTGAGCTGATTTGAGGCGACTCCTCAGACTCATCCTGCTGACCGCTGTCTGCACTGTCTGATGACTCATCTAACTTGACTGACAGGACCCTTACCCAGTGAGGAGTAGGAGCCAGGGGGCAGGCGCCCTGTTACCCTGGTCTGTCCAACGTGTCGGTGCTTAGCGACCGCAGCTGCGTTAACATCCACGTCACTACGGGATCGCTGTAGGGAGGCCGACGACAACCCACCCGTTGAACCCGCAGGGACTGATCGGACAGGAGGAGGAGGAGTGTGTTGGAGAAGGGATGGGAGGTGATGAGGGTATAGATACATCACAAACACATGCAGGCACCACACTACCCAATACTAATACCATACAGAAGTACACAAACAGCCAGACACATATACGCATATGTGTGTGCGTACATGTGTGCAGTAACATTAACAAAACATAACAGGATGTGGCTGTACGGACACAGGCAGATGTAAATGAGAATGATGGGAAATGGCTCTGTGGTCGCTGATGTTTGATGTTCGTCACAGTGTCTGTGTGTTTACACAGGAGCGAGTAAGCATGAGATTATGTGCTTGAGAGAGATTGCACATGTGTCTGATGTGTGTTTGACTCACCTCGGCCTGGAGTTGATGTCCATTTAGAAGTCAGAGGCCGACTGACCAAGGAGAGAAAAAAGGAGGTCAGTCCACAACAACATAAAATCCCAACGCAAGAGTTGTCCTCTGTGCCCTAAAGCCAGCATTTTTAGATTTGTTCCACACAGTTTAAATTATTCTAATCAATAATCTAGTCTAATTTGATTTAATTTTCCTCTAACATAAGATTTGTCTTCGAATATTAATAAGAACTCAAGATTATATCATAATAAATATGTTTACTTTTAGTCAGCACTGTAATGCTGCATATAATGCTCTAAAGGCTCAGCCAGACTAAACGCTCAGCCAGACTAAACGCTTTTCACTTACAGCAAGTGAATAATATAAATTGGTGTGAAAGCACGTCTTTCTACTTTGCTCTAAACTCAGCTTGCTTTGGTTTTAAGTTTGCCAGTGAAATACAATGCAGAGGAGGCTGCGAAGCTTCAACACTGATGGATGAAGTTACTGGAGATTTTTTCTTTGACTTTCATACATCACAATTAGCTTTTTTGCCTGATGCATGTAGCAGAAAAGTTTACAATAGGAAAGATTGGAGGAGAAAAGTAAATTGAGATGATGTGATCCATGTGTAGCAGTAGGTCTGAGAAAAGGATTTCTCAAATTGGTTCCTGTCAAAATTACATCAATCTTCATTTTCAAGACTCAAAAGTGGTCTTACGGTAAACCTACATGTATAAAGTGAACTATGGAGGATACATTATAGCAGAGCATTGATTACTTGAGGCTCTCTTGAGAGGAGGACGAGGAGCGGTCACTCTGGGGAAGAGAGGCCACACTGCCAGAGCTCTTCAAGCAGGACTGAAGGGTCTTCTGGTACGATGGCTCCAGGGAGTTGTAGAGAGCGTCGGTCTCCGCTGGAAAGTGGTTCCTCAGACCCCAGTAGGCCCTGAGAAAGACAGCAGTTGAAGAAGGATACAGAGACGGAGGTGGACAGAGAAAGAAAGGAGGAGTTATGATAGAGAGAAACGGAAAAGTTAAAGTGAGAGAAATAAGATGGATGAGGTAGAAAGATGATAATGGAGGAGGCAAAAGGAAAGAATCAAGGAATCCAGAAAGGAAAAGGAAGGCAGTGAGATATTTAACACTACTTGTCTTTAATGTAATTACATTTTCAAAAAGGGCTGTTTGTGTCTTACTTGCGAGCCTCCACTCTAGCCTCTGAGTCTGCATCTCGAATTCCCTTCTTGATGCTCTCAACCAGAACTGCCGTGTGCCTGCAAGGGAGAGCCACAGATGTACCAGAAAAGGGTGCATTAAGTTTGAACAAGTAGAAAAGCAGGTTTAAAACATTGTTAGAATCAACCCTCACCTCTCCAGAGAGTGGGTTTGCCATTCCTGTAGCAGAAGTTCCAGGAAATCAAAACAGCGCCTGTAGATGACCCATGGTTATCCTTCTCATTACAAAAACACACATTACTTAACAACACTATAAAGATTTGTATGACCTCAAAACTAGTAATTATTTGTGAACTGCTCAATACTAAACAAGGCCTTTTATCCCTGTAGTGTCAACATCAGAGCCTTTGTTAATCTCACCTTCGAACAGCCACAGACTTGCATGTGCAGTTGCTGGTGATCAGGGGGATGAGCCTGGGGACGTGGGTGTGCTGCAGAGAGGAAGCAGAGCATGAAAGATGTGAAAGGGAGAATTATCCAATAATCAGAGAACAGCAGTAACACTGACCACAAAGACTACGTGCGCTTGTTTTGCAAAACTCACCCGTATGATGATGCGAATAGCCAACATACCGGAGGTGGCCATGACTTTGGCACAGTTGGGGATGAGGTTGAACAGGACGGGAACAATAGCTTCCGCTCCATGGTCAAATTTATTCCCCAGCACTGATGAAAGGTAGCTACAAAAACACACCGTGTGTTATAAACACCACTGTCAAAACTGTGGCAAACGTCATAGAAAAGTTAAATAAGTGTCAACGTACTGTTCCCTATGAACTAAACTACTGAGTGTCTGTTATATAGGGAGTAGTGAATAATTGGTTTTGGACAAAGCCCAGGATTGTACAGGTTCTCATGGTTTTGTTTCCTCTCACTGCACATCAGGCCAACAGCTGTATCTGTAATCAACACTCACGCCACAGTGATGCAGGCCTCTCGGACAACTTGTGAGCGCAGGTCTTTAGCGGACAGTTTGAAGGCTCCGTCCAGTAGCCGTAGATGCTGGTAGAAACAGTCGTAATTCGTCGCGCCCGCCACCAGCAGTGAGCGGACCTTCTTCATCTGTTACAATGAGCAAAAACAACAAACAGCATTGGTTTAAAAAAAGGGAGTTTTATTAATATATACGTGAAAAAGGTACGTGCGTTAAAAGGTGAAAATACTGACAGCGTGGGCTCTCTGGTCCCAGTCATGTTTGTCATCAGAGCAGATCTCACGGATCTTATTCAGGTTGTCTTCAAGATCCCTCGCTGAGTAAATCTGCAGCGGGACACAGTGAAGGAAATCAGGAGAGAAGGGAAGGAGCAAATATGTGAAAAACAGATACAAGTGTCAGACAGTCTGGCCTTCATTGCCCGTCTAGTTGGGATGAATGTGTATTTATGCTGGTGTGTGTCATGTACCTGGACAGAGGGAACATCTGTGAAAGCTCTAATGAAGTCCTCTTCATCAACTCCCCCTGCACTTTCCTTGGATACTATAAAATCAGAGCAGAGTCAATTAATAAATAGGTCTGTGTATGTTTGTACGACAGCATGTGGAGCTTCAGATTTCTGTTCAGGTTGGTTTTGTGATTCTAGTTTAACTGAAACAAGCATACTTCTTCCAAATACACCCACGCACGCACCCACACATGCAAGTCAGTGGGAGCTGTCTGTGTTTCTAATGGACTTCCTGGAATTAATGTGAATGTCAATCATATTTCTCTGGGGACTGGATGCTCTGTAGACCACACCTCCTGCAACTCCTTACTCAGGAAGCAGAGTGGAGATTGAAAGACGAGACAAAGGAAAAGAAAAGATGAAGAAAGTGAGCATGGAGTAGCTGAGGGGATGATAATATTTCATTGCTATATTAAGTGACACTGGTTAAAGAGAAGACATTCACAGGAGAAGAGGCCGAAGGTATACATGGAGGAAACAATGCAGAGAAATACATCCTTTCCTCCCTTTCCCGAGTTTCAAATATCAGGCTGTTCCACAGAGACGTGTTCATGGCCCATCGATGTGGCCAGCAGGCTATCTGCAGACAATATCCTGTTATTATCAGGGAGTAACGTGGTCGCAGCCTCGTTATGACACTCACATAACAGCACTCATCACCATTTTCAATTATTTTTATTGCCAGCTTTATGAAATAGAATTGATCAAGGGTGAGCAGTTATGGCTGCAATAATCATAATAATGTTGAAGGGGAAGGCTTCCACAATTGTGGAACTACCTTTGCAGACAAACAGATTTGGGATATCATAATGTAGATATATGATCACTAACAAGACTTGCGAAAACAATGTGTACTGCTGTGATTAAAAACTGCTGACATAAAGCAACCACCTTGTCCCTCGAGAGAAGTCATGCCACGGGCACTTCAATCTTTTCAGATATGGCTTTAGATTATATTTTCAAACTCTAGACCTTTTTCTGCCAGTTAATGGCAAACATATAAATATCTGTCTTCTGTCTGAGCCTTGCAGTCGGTTGTTACTAGTACGTGGGGGCGCACTGTCATTTAAATGCAAATACAGACGAACGGGCCTCTCTGCGCTGCCATCATGGAAACCAGTCTGACAGTAAAAGCTAGACAAACTCATTCGAATTCCGGTTTTGAAGATAAAACAATCCTCAGCAAAAGTCGAGTCAGATATTTTCCTTTTCATCATATTAAACTTAACAAGATTAAGGCTTTGACCTGTTGTTCAGTGCAAGTAAAAAATACCCAGCATGCCCTTGACTACAGCCTCCAACAGCAGCTTCACAATCAATAAGACTTTAAAGATCCAAGTGACAAAAGAACACACTCTTGTGTTTCAAACCAACAGTACAACGTACCAGGACTCAGCAGACAAACTGCTTGCTTGTAAAACACTTGCCCGCGTACGCGCGTGTGTGTGCGTGTGTGTACATGTATTAGTGACATTGCTGACAGATGCATCAGCAGGCAGCAGGAAATTGACTGCATGTCCGTGGGAACATAGCTTTCTTCCAATAGAGAGGAAGAGACGGCAAAAATCAATACAATAATATAATCAAGACGAAGCAAACACAACAGTCCAGCCATCTACAGCAGGAAGGAGGTTGGACATAGAGGAGGCTCTCTCAACGGGAAGGTGATATAAACTGTTTCCACAGGCCGCAGTCAACTACAGATACAAGGCTAATAAGAACAGGAGAGTGTATCAGATTTCTGAGACACAGAGAGACCGTCACTGTGGACTGTGATGTTGTCTAACAGCCCCACTGGTCTGTCCCTATGCGGTCACCACCAGTAACACTAGTAATACTATCAGAGAACTTTTTATACAGATGGCTGCACCCACATCCTGGACAAATGTGACAGATACAAAATGGTCTCTGAGGACTGTAAAAGGTTAGCAAGGAAGGTTTTGTTTATATTTTGGGTTAAATTACTTCTCCTAAATTGTTACACAAGCATTTAGGCCAAAAGGCAGAGCCACACTCCAATTAAATAAAGAATAAAAAATCCAAACACGATTTTAAACTATCTGTTCATTTCAAATCATTTTGTAAGAAGATTTAAGAAAATACAAGTAACTGTAAAATATTTAGCAATGAATTTAAAGACAATGTGATTGAGATGTCCTGCCTGAATTAATAAGACTGTCACACATAAACTCATAGACGCACCAAGCTAGGAGATTGCTCAAGTCTTCATGACTTTTTTTTTTAATTCTAGCTTGGAAGTTTGCCACCAGTCGGTACAAAAGAATACATTTCCCGTCATTTCCTCATAAAAGGAGGATACTGGTAATTTCTTAATGATGCTTTACGGCCTTGGACCTTTTGTTAGTCTAAATGCTCTAATAAGAAAATTCTGACTTATAGACTTGTGATGCACACTGTAAATTGGTAATGGTAATGGTGACTTCCACATAAATAAAAGTAAGGCGTGCTAATTTAATGAAGCCACACGTTTACTCGTCATGAATTCATTATATCCACCTCTCACAGTCTCATTTCAGAAACAGAGTCTCTATTCATTGATTGTGTGTAAATGTAGAGGAAGTTAAATACCAAGCTTGCCACCGGTAGCGCTGGGCCTGCGTGCGGCAGAGGACTCTGCAGGCTTCTTGGGAACTTTTGGGACCTTGAAGGCAGCCTGGGCTGAGGAAGAACGATTCCCATCCACACTGTCATCATCTTCAAAACTACGATCTGGAAGGAGAGGACAGAGAGAAGAGCGTTACCATCTGCCCTGCAGGCAAAGAAAAGTGTGGTTCAAACTTTTTGCAAAGTCCTAGAAAACATTGTTATTGAGTCAAATCCAGAGGAAGGATTGTTACTGATCATTATCATCAAGCACAGGCAATAAATAGTTGAAACACACAGGAACAAGGATTTTATTTATTCAGTGCCGGCATGAGTCATTATAACCTATCAGAACATAATCATCATACCTAAATATTCTGTTCTACAAAAAAACGTGACATCTACTCTCACAATTAGTACGTTGTAATCTGGTTTCTGAAATATTAACCAAAAATATATGGATTATTCAAACCCCGGACTGTATTTCCCTTTTTAAGCATAAAAGCGTGTGGTCGTTTGAAAGAACGAGAGGACGAGAGACAAAGAACAGAGGATGTTGTTGCCATAAAGTGCTTTGTCAGGAATCACTAAATCAATTCTAATTACAAACTTATCTCGTAAAAGGAGAAAGACAAACCGACAGATATACTGTATATGTTCACTTCTTAGAGCCCAGAAACACAGACAATGATCAAGATGTCCACCCAAGCAACCAGTGACTTGCAGAAGTCTGCAGCCCAAAACCCTCAATCTGCATGCTATCAGAGAAAAAGCTAGCTAGAAAGCTAGCATTGAAACTTGCAACAACATTGCAGCATTCTGAACGTGCATCTACCAGCAAAACACTTGAGGAAGCACCATATGTGTGGACACACACACACACACACACACACACACACGTCGACTGTGGAGATGAAACTGTTGGCATCGGAATACAATCACGCTCTGGTCACTGACAACGAGCCGTTTATGAAATGCGCCAAAGCCACCTCCCTACACCTTTAATTGTACATCAAACTTACCTACACCTACACCTACACCTACACCTACACCTACACCTACACACACACACACAACACATGCAAACTCAATTGACAGGCAGGCGTTTGTCCATCACAGCACTCACAGTCACAGATCCGTTGGCAGATAAGTCGCTTCATGCTTCCGGGAGGGCGTGGTATTCTTCGAGCAGTACCATACACAGACCTCACACACACCTCACACACAGACTAAAGCTGCATACACACACACCTCAGACTGTCCAAAAAACCCCACACCCATACAAGTGCCGGCATTTTCTCTCCCTCTACCTTCCATCCCTCCATCCCTCCCTCCCTCCCTCGCCCAACATCTCTCCTCCTTCCTTCAGCAGCCTCACAGCCAATCAAATGAAAGATGACATCATAGTGTTGCAG